>NW_015090996.1:538327-546394 GCF_001431845.1 Calidris pugnax | reverse complement strand
GGGCCGGGGCGCTGCCGCCGCTTAGTCTCCCCTAGTGCGCGGTTCTAGAGGCGGGTAGGCTGGGGGCACGCCTCCTCGGTGGCTGTTCCCTCCCCCGGTTCCTTTTACCTGCCTGCGGCGCTCCCCGCTCCCGCCGCCGGCCCCGGGGTAAAGGGGGGGATTAACAGCCGTTAACGCTCTGGCGCGCGCGGCAGGGGTGGCGGCGCGCGCGGGCGGGCGGCGTGAGGCGGCCCCGAGGGCGGCTGTGGCGGCCTGGCCTGGCCTCCCTTCCCCTCCCCGGTCCTGCTCTCCCCTCCCCGGCCCGGTCCTCGTCTGCTCTTGCCCGGGACTCGGGGAGTGCGGGAAGTAGCGGGAGTTGAGCCCCGCACCCGGCGTGGTTGCTCAGAGTAACCCCGGGGGTGAGGCGTGTGGGGAGCGTCTTCTGCTCTCCGTTCACCCTGGTGGCTTGAAGCCCGGCTTCCTGAAGCCGTAATCCCTCCATTGGTATTTCCCCCCCCCCCTCCCGGTTTATAGTTTACCGGGCTGAGATTGCGTGGTCAGTACACGGGGATAACCGCGTTTATCCGCGCCTGGCAGGTTAAGCCCCAAAGCAGCGTTGCCTCCCCGGCAGGAGGAATGTACAGCCGCAGGTTAAACGCGATTAATCCCATGGCTTGGTCCTGTGCTGGGAGCATTCCCTTTGCGTATTTCTTGTTTATCTTTTACTCCACGCAAAGCAAAACGCCGTTTTGGAAATTAAAGTGCTTGGGGTGGTCTGTCGATGAGAACCCATTTTCATAATTGCAGTCTAAGATAAGGCAGAGTCTTGAAACTTACTAAACAGTGAAAGTCATGTATATTTCCCTCTGAAGGCCATACTTTCTCCGTCAGGGCAGAGAGAGACACTTTTCAGCCTTCTCCTGACCCAACGGAAGGTGCCAAATCTGGGAAAAAACAAAGCTTTCTGATGTGTTACCGTTACAAAACTCCGATTGATAGCACCAGCTTTTTCAAACATCCTTTTAAATTAGTGTGAACACAAGGTTTTCTGCAGGCACATCTCAGCTGGTAGGAAGCTACTGCACTTTTAGTAGTGTTTATTTGATATGCAAGTGTTTAGGTATTTATATTGTCATAATAAAGCTGTCTCTCAGTTTTCTGGACTTAAATGCTGAGTTTTCATGAATAAAAACAGATTGTTTTTTGATGTCACATTTGTCATTAGTGAAAAGGAACAGATTCAACTCAGTGTTGTTTTGCTGTATAATTCTGAGGTGAACCTTTTTCGGATCTCGAAGTAGTGATACCTACAGATAGCTTTAGAAACCCAAGATTTCCCACATGATGACTGATCTCCTCTAAAAGATGAGAAGTAAACAAGACCTGATGTTCTGCTTGTTTTCAGCCACTGAAGAATACATTCACTTTTTACAATACAGAAAAAAGAGAGGGATTTAGTTCATAAAAATCCTGGAGTGTGCAATTATATTTTGTCAACTCACCTTCCTAAATGGTCCTGATTATGTAGGAAATTTGTCACTTCCCATTGTGTGGTACAGATTCTGCTCCGTTATGGTACAGGTTTTATATGGTTTTGGGTTTTTTTTAGTGAACAATAAAAGTGGTGGTTTTTTTGTGAATGGTGGTCTTTGTGGCATGTTTTGCATTTTTTTTTTTTTTTTTTAGTAATCAATAAAAGTGGGGTTTTTTGTGAGTGGTGGGCTTTGTGGCATGTTTTGTGTAGAGAATTCCTATGTTATGGATGCAGAATGTAGCAATAGAGAATTCCTATGTTATGGATGCAGAATTCACTCAAGTGAATATGATAAAAATATTGTGAAAAGAGCAAGAATTTAATATAATAATAAATACAGATGGAATATTAGAGAAGAGCAAATCAGATTATTTTCAGGAAGGTATACTAATAAATACAGATGGAATATTAGAGAAGAGAAAATCAGATTATTTCAGGAAGGTACATAGTAATTCTTGGAAAGTTTGGGCTTTGTGATTTTGTTTTCCTGGTTATTCCTGATGGCTGGAATATGCCACTGTTCCAAGTATGTATTTTTGTTTTTCCTGGATTGCTTTATATTTACTAACATAGAAGAGATCAAATCTGATAGGGCACAAATGCATCTTAGAAGATTAATCTTAGTGATAACTCAGTGTATTCAGAATGGGGCACTGTGGTTGCTGAACTTTGATGTAAGATTAAATCTATCCTATTTTAAGGTGAGATTATACTGAGTAAACAGCCTTGTTCTTCCCCTTGTTGATTAATGATCTATATTTACACAAGTCTAATAGTTGCTTTCAGGCAGCATGTCAAAGGTTATGTAATTCTAAATTGGAAATGTGTATAAAATAATAGCACTGTCATTAGAGGACTTTATCTCTTAATTTTATTGCCACAGGAGGATCGACTTCTGTATAAATAGAGGTAAATAGAAGATGATGCACTCACTGATGAATTAAGCAAATCTATGCATTCTACAGATGGTGCTGGTAGACATGAGGTGAGCCTGGCCTTTGGAAAGGTGTTTGCTCCATTATAAGCATAAGTATCTGCAAAATTAATTAAATTAATTTACCTATAGTTGTTGTTTGTTTTTTTTTTTTTTTTTGTGGTGTGATTTATTTAACCTTTGACCATAAAATCATTTACATACTTGGAAAAAGTATGCACCTCACGTATTTTGCTGTGCTGTTCTATATTCTGTCATATTTTATGTTTTAAACTTAAGAGCACTTCAGCATTTCATTTGTTGTTTGTATTTGGTTTTTCTGAGGAGCAGCTGAAATCATGCAACTAGTCATAAGAGACTTTTCCATTTTCCAGCAATCCTCAGTAAATGATTAAAGTTATGGAGTCTGTATTTTATAACTATTTAGTTTTCTACTCTATCAAATTATATTTTCTAGCCAATTGTGAATCAACTACTTGAAAAGCAGCACTTAATAACTATAGTACTTTTAAAACAGCCTTCTGGTATAACTAAGTGTAAATTGCAAAAGCAGATTTATTTTTCAATAATATTTTCTGTTTTTATTTCTTGTAAGAAGTGTTATTTCTAACTGTTAATGTTTTAGTTGCGACAGTAAAGTTTTCCCTTATGAGTCAAAACATATTTTAGTTAGTCGAAATATTGCTACCTTGTCGGTGATGTGATGAAGCATATTACAAACCAAAACTTTTGTTGTTTTTCTTTCTCCAAAGTCCCTTCTGGTCATCCTTGATCATTTCAAACAGCCTTAGATTGTTGGATACTTGGTAAATGAAATAGACCGGGGAAAGAAGCGAGTAACACTGTGAAAGGGACATGAGAGTGATCTGAGGGTACTGCAGTGCAGATACCTGGGGATGGAGCTGTAGCCTCAGCTCTTTCCTGTAACACTAAGATATATGTGCCCTGAAGTGATTTTTAGTGTTGAGGCCGTGAAGTATGTTTGGGCCACTTTAATGCTATTAAACTCTTAGCCGTAAATCAGAGTGGCTGCGTGCTAACTGCCTGTTAATTATAATCCATACTAACTCCTAAACCCAGGAATTGCTTGGGTGAGTGTTCGGTGGCTTGGACCAAAGAGGTGCCAAGGATAATGCAACCATGTAGCCTGGCAGTATTTAATGCTACGTCTTAATTAACTAGGATAGATGTAGTCTGGGTGTCTGGTCAATGTGAGCTAGTGGTGTCTAACAGGAGGTGTTACCTCGGGAGAACTTGGAGCTATCAGGGAGGTCGGTGTGATAGTTTACTGCATGGAAGGCTAAGGGGAACGTAACACATTCGTAGAGAGGTAGGTTTCATTAGTTCCTCTGTTTACAAAACAGCTTTTGTATTAAAGTTTTTTGTAAAACATTCTGAATTTTCTTGATGAAAAGATAAAGCCGTGTAATATTTTTATTTGCCTTCCAGCTTTGTTTGGATTGGATTTGTAGGCTTTTTTCCACAACCAGGAGGGCCTAACATTTTTTTCTGTAGATAAATGAGTTTCATGTAATTGCTTGTCTGCTTTACGCAAAATACAAATGCTTTATGTAAACATAAATATTTAGAGATCTGTAACAAAGTTAGATTTGTTGGTAGATACTAATCTTTGTATTGAAAGCTATCAGCTGGCTGCAGTGTGACTTCCTTGATGATGCTGTCAGGATAGGAACCTGATTAGAAAGGCTTCAATATAAATGGCTTCATGGGTCATTATTATTTAAATAAGCTGTAGGTATTTTTAGAAGACTGGAAGGACTACAGTATTGAAGTATTTGGCTATTGCTCAGAAATATGTAGCTAATTAAACTGCTATAGTGTTGTTTTTTATTTACTCTCAAATAACAAGTCTCAGATGGATGCTGAGAATCCTGGGCTGAGATATGATGGCAGAGAACTTTTAATAATTTAGACACATAGTCTAGAAATAAATACTTCCCTAAAAGACCTGTACTCATCCTTGATGTTAATTAGCATGCATTCAATTGTTAGCTTCGAGTCTATGGAGCAGTTATGTTAACAAAAGTTGTTAATTACTTTAAATAGAATGGTGAATTCTGAGGAAGAAGCAGCTGGTGTGTTGTCCCACTTCTAACTGAGGACTGAAAATGCCAGCAGGTAAGAATACTTTGTGTTTGATTTCCAATACATATTCTATAGCCAGAACTAGATGCAAACGATAGAAGTTACTTCTGTCTATAAATTTTTACTGCTGCATTGGCTCCGTTTTGAGTCCACGTTTATAGCTGATTTTCAAAGTGTTGTTATTTTTTTAAATATTCTTATTGTAAATTTTAGGGCTTTTGTAAAAATCGTTAATTACAACGGTAAATATGCTATAGCTGAGGATTCAACAGCCTTTTTCAGTGGTGTGCCAGATTGCTTTTTTTAGTTTTTCAGCTACAAATTAAGCATTACCTTAGGGGGGCTAGAACACCTACTGCTTCAAAGGATGAAATGCTGCTGATGGCAGTATCGTGATTCACAGGAAGGCAAGGGCTCTCAACTCCAGATGATTTCAGACCCATGCCTGCTGCTGCCTCTTACTATCTCAGGTTGATCCTTCTCTGGGTTCTAGATTCCATAAGAATTCTGTACAGATTTTGTAAGAAATCTGCCAGATTCTGTAAGAACCCAGAGCTGCTGTTTCTCCTGGAGACCATGTGTCACCTTTGTTATCAATGTGAATTTCTCAGTAAATTTTCCCTGATAAACTCTGCCAGATTCTGTAAGAACCCAGAGCTGCCGCTTCTCCTGGAGATGATGTGTCACCTTTTATCAATGTGAATTTCTTGGTAAATTTTCCCTGATAAAATAATTCTTGTCCTTTGCAATTTTGAAGCACGATAACACTTTTTTTTTAGCAGTGGTGATTATTGAGCTAGTGAATCATACTCTAGTTTTCTTTTTGCAGTTGAAAGTGAGGCAAAGGCAAAAACCAAAGTCCGCTTTGAGGAAATCTTCAGGCGCCATGCTGGCCTGACAGAAAGAAATAAATCAAAGAATAAGAAGTTTCAGTCTCAAGAGAATATCGTGGTGAGTTTGAACACATGCAAGCTTTGTTTGGTTGCCTTCCTTAATGAAATAAAGATCAAAAAATATATTGTAGAAAGGAGATGTAGGCATTTTAAAAAGAAATAATAAAACACTAGTGTTTTGGAATTACCTAAAAACACTTAAAATCACAGTGAACTGCATCACAAGTTAGTGGTATGCACACAAATTGAGAAGCGCTTTTAGGATCAGTGTGGAAGCCTGACTTTACAGTTTACTCATTTAGAGTTTGCCAGTACTTTTTTTTTTTTTTCCATTCACGTTTTACGGAGAAGTTTTAAGATTTTCAAATTCAGTATTCACTTCAGTGTATGAATGTGGAAGTGAATGTTCATTCTTTATTGGAATAGTTTTATTGAACTCAGTATTGTTACGCCGATAGGTAATTTTGTATTTAGATTGACAAATTGAAGTTGGTATTTGGATTTTTTTTTTATTTTGCATTCTTTGAAGTATATGGTATTTAGTCAATACAAAGAGTCAATGTTATATCTAAAATATAGGATAGACAAGTTAGAGGGTGTTTTTTTCCTTTTTTTTTTTTTTCCTGGCATATGTGTAAATATAAGACTAAGTTCTTCTTTGGCTAGGTTTACTTTTTTGATGAAACGTGAGTTTTTAAATCTGTGCCTTATGATACAAGTATTTTTGAGCACATAATTGTATGTTCATGTGCAATGACATATTACTCATAAATATTTTAAGCTTACTTTGGTTTTAAAATTGGCTTCCATTCCAGAAGTCTCTGATGTAAAACACTAGTGTTTTGGAATTACCTAAAAACACTTAAAATCCCAGTGAACTGCATCACAAGTTAGTGGTATACACACAAATTGAGAAGCACTTTTAGGATCAGCGTGGAAGCCTGACTTTACAGTTATGTTGAAGCTGTAGATTTTTACCAATCAAAGCACAAAACCAATATGAATTTGAGGGGACCTTAAGGTGTATTAAAACCTGAAACTGACCATTTTTGAATATTTTCTTAAACGTGGCAAAGTTGCAAGAGCTCAGGTTGGTATTTTCCATGCTGGTTGCATTCAAGTAGAAAATGCTGTAAAAGCTTCAGCATAATAACCAGTCATTTCTTTGTAAGAAATAAACGTGTGTGGGAGGGGAAGAGGAGGTAGATGGAGAAGGTTGGCTGGTTTTGTTCCAGTCTTCTTCACTTTATATAATTTCTCTCTATAGAGTTTCACATATCTTGAAATACTGTGAAATTGATCAGTGTCATGCGCTTGCCATAAATGGTCTCCCAGTTTTGATCAGAAACAGGTCATGATTGAGAGCATATTTCATCTGGAAATGTTCCAGTCTGATGTTTTCTTTTGTTTTTACCGAACCTAGCCTTTCTTAGATTAATAAAACTTTTCCATCATGGTCCACTGTTTCCTTGAAACCCGAGTTTTGGAGCTGTAGCAGGTTGCTGTGATTTTAAACAGCAGAAGTAATGGTAAGGAGACAGTTTGCCCACTTAGCAGGAGAGAAAGGAAGCAGCCTGACTCAAAGAGGAAAGGCTGATGTCAGTCAGGCAGGACAAGTTTGAAGTCACAACTGACAGGAATGAGGGGCTTTTAGTGGAGATGGAAATGGGTATAAGCTGTGGCCAGTGAAAGGTCTACTTTGTTGTTGAATAGGTTCAGTAGGTATGAGACCTGAAGGCATGGCTGAAAAACAAGCAATTGGGACACAGTTGTGCCTCCTACTACAAGGGCCTAGAAGACAAATCATATGAAGAGCGGCTGAAGGAGCTGGGGCTGTTTAGTATGAGGAAGAGGAGGCTGAGGGGAGACCTCATCACTCTCTACAACTACTTGAAAGGACACTGTAGAGAGGTTGGGGCTGGTCTCTTCTCACAGGTAATTAACAATAGAACGAGAGGGAACGGCTTCAAGCTCCAACAGGGTAGGTTTAGACTGAACATTAGGAAAGAATTTTTCACCGAAAGAGTGGTCGGGCATTGGAACAGGCTGCCCAGGGAGGGGGTGGAGTCACCATCCCTGGCTGTGTTTAAGGGCCGTTTAGATGCAGTGCTAAGGGACATGGTGTAGGGGAGGACTTTGTAGAGTAGGGGAGATGGTTGGACTCAATGATCCCAAGGGTCTCTTCCAACCTCAATGATTCTATGATTCTAAGTTGTTAGAATGAGGCAAGCCTCACACCAGGCAATGCCCAGGCTGTTTTGCCCAAATAGATTAATCTATCCAAAGTCAGCGTGAAAATTACTGAGTTTATTTAGTTCAGCCTAGATTTCAAGGGGATGTTTAACTGGGAAAATGTCAGTGAAGTTTTCTACTAGGTGAAAAGCAAGATCCCATTTTGTGGAGGCAAGAATTTCTTCCCTAGGCTGTAGTCTGACCAGTTTCCAATATTGGGATGGGCACACATTTATAACTACGGTTTTGTATTCAAGGCAGGGCTGCAGCAGATTTATCCATTTGAAACTTTTTACTTCCCACGTCATTGAGTCCTCTCCTTCCCTTCCTTCATCAGGCCCCAGAGAGCAGGCTGGTGTCTGGAGTTTCATGAGGGTACAGGTACTAGC
>NW_015090996.1:492159-520585 GCF_001431845.1 Calidris pugnax | reverse complement strand
AAATGGCATCTGCAGGCAGGCACTCATTTAGAGTTTGCCAGTACTTTTTTTTGTTTTTTTCCATTCACGTTTTACGGAGAAGTTTTAAGATTTTCAAATTCAGTATTTACTTCAGTGTATGAATGTGGAAGTGAATGTTCATTCTTTATTGGAATAGTTTTATTGAACTCAGTATTGTTACGCCGATAGGTAATTTTGTATTTAGATTGACAAATTGAAGTTGGTATTTGGAAGACTGTAGAAGATGCTGCATTCATATGCAGTTTCTATTTCAAAGGCTTTTAAATTAAATCGAGTTGAGTTTTCTGTTCTCTGATTCAGTCAGTGTGTGTCTTTTTTTTTTTTTTTTTTTTTTTTTTTTCCTGGCATATGTGTACATATAAGACTAAATTTTTCCTTGGCTAGGTTTACTTTTTTGATAAAATGTGAGTTTTTAAATCTGTACTTTATGATATAAGTATTTTTGAGCACATAATTGTCCCGATAGGTAATTTTGTATTTAGATTGACAAATTGAAGTTGGTATTTGGATTTTTTTTTTATTTTGCATTCTTTGAAGTATATGGTATTTAGTCAATACAAAGAGTCAATGTTATATCTAAAATATAGGATAGACAAGTTAGAGGGTGTTTTTTTCCTTTTTTTTTTTTTTCCTGGCATATGTGTAAATATAAGACTAAGTTCTTCTTTGGCTAGGTTTACTTTTTTGATGAAACGTGAGTTTTTAAATCTGTGCCTTATGATACAAGTATTTTTGAGCACATAATTGTATGTTCATGTGCAATGACATATTACTCATAAATATTTTAAGCTTACTTTGGTTTTAAAATTGGCTTCCATTCCAGAAGTCTCTGATGTAAAACACTAGTGTTTTGGAATTACCTAAAAACACTTAAAATCCCAGTGAACTGCATCACAAGTTAGTGGTATACACACAAATTGAGAAGCACTTTTAGGATCAGCGTGGAAGCCTGACTTTACAGTTATGTTGAAGCTGTAGATTTTTACCAATCAAAGCACAAAACCAATATGAATTTGAGGGGACCTTAAGGTGTATTAAAACCTGAAACTGACCATTTTTGAATATTTTCTTAAACGTGGCAAAGTTGCAAGAGCTCAGGTTGGTATTTTCCATGCTGGTTGCATTCAAGTAGAAAATGCTGTAAAAGCTTCAGCATAATAACCAGTCATTTCTTTGTAAGAAATAAACGTGTGTGGGAGGGGAAGAGGAGGTAGATGGAGAAGGTTGGCTGGTTTTGTTCCAGTCTTCTTCACTTTATATAATTTCTCTCTATAGAGTTTCACATATCTTGAAATACTGTGAAATTGATCAGTGTCATGCGCTTGCCATAAATGGTCTCCCAGTTTTGATCAGAAACAGGTCATGATTGAGAGCATATTTCATCTGGAAATGTTCCAGTCTGATGTTTTCTTTTGTTTTTACCGAACCTAGCCTTTCTTAGATTAATAAAACTTTTCCATCATGGTCCACTGTTTCCTTGAAACCCGAGTTTTGGAGCTGTAGCAGGTTGCTGTGATTTTAAACAGCAGAAGTAATGGTAAGGAGACAGTTTGCCCACTTAGCAGGAGAGAAAGGAAGCAGCCTGACTCAAAGAGGAAAGGCTGATGTCAGTCAGGCAGGACAAGTTTGAAGTCACAACTGACAGGAATGAGGGGCTTTTTACTTTGGTTTTAAAATTGGCTTCCATTCCAGAAGTCTCTGATGTAAAACACTAGTGTTTTGGAATTACCTAAAAACACTTAAAATCCCAGTGAACTGCATCACAAGTTAGTGGTATACACACAAATTGAGAAGCACTTTTAGGATCAGCGTGGAAGCCTGACTTTACAGTTATGTTGAAGCTGTAGATTTTTACCAATCAAAGCACAAAACCAATATGAATTTGAGGGGACCTTAAGGTGTATTAAAACCTGAAACTGACCATTTTTGAATATTTTCTTAAACGTGGCAAAGTTGCAAGAGCTCAGGTTGGTATTTTCCATGCTGGTTGCATTCAAGTAGAAAATGCTGTAAAAGCTTCAGCATAATAACCAGTCATTTCTTTGTAAGAAATAAACGTGTGTGGGAGGGGAAGAGGAGGTAGATGGAGAAGGTTGGCTGGTTTTGTTCCAGTCTTCTTCACTTTATATAATTTCTCTCTATAGAGTTTCACATATCTTGAAATACTGTGAAATTGATCAGTGTCATGCGCTTGCCATAAATGGTCTCCCAGTTTTGATCAGAAACAGGTCATGATTGAGAGCATATTTCATCTGGAAATGTTCCAGTCTGATGTTTTCTTTTGTTTTTACCGAACCTAGCCTTTCTTAGATTAATAAAACTTTTCCATCATGGTCCACTGTTTCCTTGAAACCCGAGTTTTGGAGCTGTAGCAGGTTGCTGTGATTTTAAACAGCAGAAGTAATGGTAAGGAGACAGTTTGCCCACTTAGCAGGAGAGAAAGGAAGCAGCCTGACTCAAAGAGGAAAGGCTGATGTCAGTCAGGCAGGACAAGTTTGAAGTCACAACTGACAGGAATGAGGGGCTTTTAGTGGAGATGGAAATGGGTATAAGCTGTGGCCAGTGAAAGGTCTGCTTTGTTGTTGAATAGGTTCAGTAGGTATGAGACCTGAAGGCATGGCTGAAAAACAAGCAATTGGGACACAGTTGTGCCTCCTACTACAAGGGCCTAGAAGACAAATCATATGAAGAGCGGCTGAAGGAGCTGGGGCTGTTTAGTATGAGGAAGAGGAGGCTGAGGGGAGACCTCATCACTCTCTACAACTACTTGAAAGGACACTGTAGAGAGGTTGGGGCTGGTCTCTTCTCACAGGTAATTAACAATAGAACGAGAGGGAACGGCTTCAAGCTCCAACAGGGTAGGTTTAGACTGAACATTAGGAAAGAATTTTTCACCGAAAGAGTGGTCGGGCATTGGAACAGGCTGCCCAGGGAGGGGGTGGAGTCACCATCCCTGGCTGTGTTTAAGGGCCGTTTAGATGCAGTGCTAAGGGACATGGTGTAGGGGAGGACTTTGTAGAGTAGGGGAGATGGTTGGACTCAATGATCCCAAGGGTCTCTTCCAACCTCAATGATTCTATGATTCTAAGTTGTTAGAATGAGGCAAGCCTCACACCAGGCAATGCCCAGGCTGTTTTGCCCAAATAGATTAATCTATCCAAAGTCAGCGTGAAAATTACTGAGTTTATTTAGTTCAGCCTAGATTTCAAGGGGATGTTTAACTGGGAAAATGTCAGTGAAGTTTTCTACTAGGTGAAAAGCAAGATCCCATTTTGTGGAGGCAAGAATTTCTTCCCTAGGCTGTAGTCTGACCAGTTTCCAATATTGGGATGGGCACACATTTATAACTACGGTTTTGTATTCAAGGCAGGGCTGCAGCAGATTTATCCATTTGAAACTTTTTACTTCCCACGTCATTGAGTCCTCTCCTTCCCTTCCTTCATCAGGCCCCAGAGAGCAGGCTGGTGTCTGGAGTTTCATGAGGGTACAGGTACTAGTAGTCAATTTCCAGGCTGGAAAATTCTTGTATTCTTTTGGGTAAGATAGGTGTTTTACAGGTTTCTTCTGACTAATTCAGTACTTTAGCTTCTGTCTTAGATGTAAAACACAACCTGCAGAGCTTTGAGGTTGTAGAATTTTCCCAGGCTCTGTTTCATAGCCTATTTTTTTGCATAAACTGACAGGCACTGAATAGTTGTTGAGATTCCAGCTGGGTTTCTTGTATTTTAAATTAGAGAACTGCTAATAGTTTACCATACATGCTTTCTTGTCTTCTGTTAAAATTTGGTGAAAATTCTCCAAGCCCATCTTATCTGTAAATTAAAGTTCTTCTAGCTTTGAGTGTCTACATTTTGTAGTTTTATATGAGCAATGGCAGTAAAATTGGTTCCCTAGGGCATTAAATTTTTTTAAACATCCCATCCAACTAGCCAGCATCACAAGTAAATTCATTACCAATTCAGCTGGAAGCAAATGGTCTTTTACAACCAGTACATACCAGCCAGAGAATCTATAACAGTGTCCCTGCCTCTGCCTGCCACCTAATCTGATTTTTTTTTAATGAATGTCTTGGCTTTTACTTTATTGTTTTGTGACTCTGTTCCATCTTTCTGTTAAATTACAGCATGCGGAAAAGTTGGCCTGAGTTAAGATCACGCGGGCTTATGTATCTGAGGAATTTGTGTTTGAGCTGCTCCAGCAGCTTTGTGCTGCCCTCAATATCTATTCATAATATTACTGGAATTTGCTGTACTTTGAGACAGGCTTATGTATCTGAGGAATTTGTGTTTGAGCTGCTCCAGCAGCTTTGTGCTGCCCTCAATATCTATTCATAATATTACTGGAATTTGCTGTACTTTGTTTATTTCATTATGAGGATATTCTGTATTTATTTTTTTTTCCTGAGTACATTTGCTATAATTGACTCTGCTACTACTATTCATGACACGTATTTGTTGACATGGTTTTTTTGTTTGTAGGCATAATAAAGAACAAGTTGTAGTAAATGTTTCAAGCCAGTTTTTGTAACAGCTAGGTTTCTTTGAGGAATTGATTCTGGAATATCAGATATTTCAGAAGTTCTTAAACAGGTCAAAGATGAGGGCTTTTTGTTTAAGTTTTCTCAAGGAATTTTACTTCTTGGGCTTAATGGATTAATGTTCTATCGAAGGCAAAAATCAGCATGACCTTAGCTTGGGTTGGGTCTTAATTGTCAGTGTGTATTAACCTTCATTCCTTACACTCTACAGTTAAAGCTATTTGTAGAAGTGCAGATAAGGAAGTGGGCAATCTATTAGAAAGCCTTATTTTGTTTTTTTTTCAGTTTATACAAAGCTTGTTGCTTTATTTTTTTTATTATTTTTTGTTATTCTCTTCTGTATTTCAAGTTATTTATGTGAAATCTTGCACATCCTCTTAAATCATTGACTTCTCAATAAAGAGGATGTTACTGGTGTATTTAAGCAAGTAAAAGATGAAGGTACAAAGACAGTTTTTTTCATGATTTGATAATGAGATAATTTAAACTATTTTTAGACATAGGATGCTAAAAATAAAGATACCTACTGAAAAGATACATGAATGGCTTTAGATTTTTCTGATGTATTAGATAAGCATACTTGCATTAAATTCTAGATGCTTTCTTTTTTAACTCATACTTTATTAGGACAGTGTTGTTTAATGAAGTCTAGTTAGTGCATTTTCCTGTACAAATAATAAACTTCCCTGATTTTTTCTCTTCTGTGTTCTCATGTACTTTAAACTTTGTTTTTCCTCCCTTTGCAGCCTTCAATACTATTACTTTCCTTGCTTTCCACGTTCTCTCTTCAAATGTTGGATGTGAATAAAACAAGATAGTGATGATAGTTTTGCAGGGTCATATAATTAAGGACATACAACATGGAGGCAGATGACTTGTGTGTTAAATGTGTTCTGTTCCATGACTAGAAGGAAGATTATTCACACAAGTGGGCATTTTTAAGTCAGGATCTGTCCTCCAAAGCATGATTGCCATTGCAGCTTCATTCTGTTTTTTCTTCTTATAAGCTTGTATATTTTGGTGAAGACTTATTACACATATTGTCCCTTTTTAAAAACATGTCAGGCAAACATGGTTCTGTAACTGGGAGAAGTATCTCAACTAGAGGGGGAAGATGTCTATGTTTATTGAGGGAGGAAGGTGGTCTTGGCAAAGAAGAGATTGTATGCAGATACTTAGATTTTCTCCAACTTTTTAATTTGCTTTCATTGTATTTTAAAGTATTTTCTCATGTTTCGTGTGAAGACTCCAGAGAGTTTAATTGAAGACAACAGAGTAAATGAACCTCAGGGACTTCATAGAAGTTCCATCAAGGAACAGAGATGTGTTTGTTAAGCATAAAACATAACAAAAATTGGCAGGAGGAGTGCACAAACAAATGCATTACCTGAAATTTATCTTAACTGGTTTTACTAGACTGGTCATTAGATCAACTCTTTGTCATTCTACTAATAATAATGAGTGGGGGGAGTTCAACTGTATACTTTCTTTAAAAAAAAGGTCTTAGTGGAAATCGGTTTTTCAGTTTTAGCACATTTTAATATAATTTCATTGTAAAACTTTTCAGTGAAAGAGACTACAAACAACGGAGCCTGAAGCCTGTCTCTAACTTGCATTTTCAGTGGATGAAAAGACTTGATTTCGTGCTGCATGTAGTCTTCAAGTCTTCCACAGTCTAAAGCATTGGCATCTGTTTATGGAGTAGACTTGTTGATTTCTTTTTTTTACTGGATATGCATAAAAGTCATTTAAAAACAGAGTGAAAATAAATTGAGGATGAAGTGCCCAAACACAAAACATGGGTCTTTTCGGCATGAATTTTCTGTTGCCTTTCAATCTGTCACTTGTTAATTTTAAACAAAAAAATAACTAGATCTTTGATTTCATTTTACTGTGTGTAATGTCACTACAGAAAAAAACATAAAGTGTGATGTTTATCCTTAGAACACAATTTTTAGTACAAGTATGTTTTATGTTCTTTTCGTTTATAGCTTGACACCTTCAGAAGTAATATTGATCTAGCTAAGGAAAGTGTGAATGATGAAGCAATTATAAATAACACATATAATCCTGAAGAAGAGAGTCCCCGATTTACAAAAAATAAACTGAGAGAGAAGGCCTCAATTGCAGAGAAAATAAACAATGATATTGTTAGTGGAGAGGAGAACAAGCAGCCGAAGACTAACAAGAAGAAAAAGAAATCACTGTTACAAGAAGAACTTAATGAGGAGGAAAATGTATATGAAGCTAAATTGGAGAGTTTTGAGAAAAAGATTCCTGATTTTCCAAAGAAGAAAACAAAAAGTAAATCACAAACAGATGTACCTCATCAAGAAGGTGATAGAAAGATTAAAAATTCCTTGACTGAAGCGAGAAATGTAACTGAATTAGAAGAGGAAGAAGAGCTAATTCGAGCCTATCAGCTGCATGTAGCTGAGGATGAGGCAAATGCAATTAAAAAGAAAATAAGAATGAAACTTAAAGAACAGATGTCCGAATTTACCTCCAGCGTTCAAAGCCATGAAGTTGTATTGAACAATGAAGTGGGCAAAAAGAAGAAAAAGAAGAAAGAAGTAGCAGTTTTAAGTGAAGCTGAAACAAGGTACCATGATAAATTGTATACTGTGTTTGTGAATCTGAGGCAAAATGTTTCACTTTGTTTTAAGATGGGCAGAAGCCTTCTGAGAAACTGTACATATGTGATGAACTGGATGATTCTGTTATGAAAAAATATTACCAAATACTTTTCTAAATGCTATCAAGATTAATATTAAACTCACAGATTCTGTTTAACTTTTTTTAAAAATACCCTCCATTGCTATCTGATGTTTATTTTCTGTGCAACTCGCTTTCAACTAACTTAAGATAATTCTGTGCATGGTTTTTTAGTGATGAGTGATGGCCCTGATCCAGAAAAAGACTATTAGCTTGAATAGTTCTGCAATTATCTGGAAATTAGGGGGAAGAGGGAAGAGAAATGAAAAAGGCAAGACATAGTGTTGGGGGGTTTGTGTGTGTTGCATTTTGAAGATACACAGATGATGAGTTGCAGAGCTAAAGAGGAAATTTCAAGTGGAATAATAATGATAATGAGCAATTCTGTCCATATATTTGGTAGAGTACAGTTGCTGACAGCAATCTGTTCCATTGCAGTGCAATGTCCCTTTCTGAGCTCCAGCATCATCCAGCAGAAGATAGCAATGAAAATAATTCATTGGAAAGACTAATTAAATCCGAAGGACAGAAGCTGGAGGAAAGCAGAGAAAAACAGAAACCTAAAGCAAAGAAGGTTAAAAAGAAAACCAAAAAAGGTTTGCCAACAAAATGTTAGAACTCTGTGCTGCTTTGCTGCTTTACCCAAGTCTTTTTTCTTTTCTTTTCTGTTTTTTTTTTCACTGCTACAGAAATATTTGTCCATGGTAGTAATACAGAAGTGATTGAGCTGTTGAAGTTACTTATGTTTCTTTAGTTACTTTTTGTTCTTCCAATTTTGAGACTAATTTGTAAGGAAGTTAATTTGATGTATCAATCTAAAATATTGATAATTCATTTACTGTAAATATTTTTGAAATTGATAAATAGTTAGAAAGTGGTTGGCTTTTTTAAAGCATAATATAATATATAAATACCACCTTTACAGTGAATTATTAGATGCATCTCCTAATTGGCTTTTTAATATTTTATCATTTTGATTTACTTTATGCTATAAATGATGTACCACCACTGCTTTAACCAGCTGCTTAATTCAAACATAAGAAATACTTTTTACAGGCAACAGATAGTCAAAATGGAGAATTAATTCCCTCAAACGTTGTGGAGGCCAACAGAAGAAATTAGTTTGAAAAATGGAGATCACAGAAATTGATGAGGAGTAGGTCTTTTGATATCTATTAAGTACGGTGGTCTTACCATAACTTGTAAATGAGGAAGTTCTGAAAATAATGTTTCTGTTTATGTTGTTTTTTATGTTTTTTAAAAACCAAAACCAAACCAACCCTATTATGGGCTGTACTCCAGAGTAGGATATTGAACTGTGTGAATTTCAAGTTTTTACTACTTAAGCATTTTTACTCCTTTAAACTGTCACTGGTGGACCATAGTAATCTTTATTTACTTTGTTCCTATTTCTAGAAGAAAATACAGAAGTTGCTGCAGAAAATGAAGAGGAAATGAAGAATTCAGAAATTTCAACTCAGTCTAAATTTGGTTTTGATGATGATCTTGTGTTGGGAGTTTATATCCATCGATCTGATCGACTTAAAACTGATGTCCTGGTATCTCATCCCATGGTTAAAATCCATGTTGTTGATCAGAGAAGTGGCTTATATGTTAAAAAGGATCACAGGTGACTTTTAATTAGCTGTTTCTGTTATCAGTGATTACTATAAACACATAGATTCTTCCCTAGAAAATTAAATAGGAAAATAAAAATAATGATGAATTTTAGGCTTGCGATGTCATACATTAGTTTCTACATTTATGATATGGATAAACCTACCTATATACCTACAGGAAATTAGAGTGTTCTTTTTCTTTTTTGCATTTCTAAATGCTCTGCCTTCTGTATTATTCTCAAGGTTGCCATATTTACAGCACAGTTTATTATTTTCAGAGAAAATTTTCTAAATCTCAAAAATATGTAGCAGCTGAGATTAGAATAAGCAAGCAAAACTCCTGTAGCATAAATACCGTCTGCCTTCTCCATTTTATAAAATAACTTCTAAAATCCTGAAATGAAGCTTAGTTCTTCATATTTCTAATCGCTTCAGTTACTTGTTTCCACTATCATGCATAATTTTCCAGAAAACCTAATTTTAACAGTGTTTAAGCAGTAGACTCTACTTTATGCTTTCTAATCGCTTCAGTTACTTGTTTCCACTGTCATCATGCATAATTTTCCTGAAAACCCAATTTTAACAGTGTTTAAGCAGTAGACTCCACTTTATGTATCATTATGCATAAATTTGGAAACAATAACTTGATTGTTAGGATTTTGAACTTCAGCCTGTAGGATTCTATGTCCATTGTGAGTTGTCTTAAATTCTGGGTGGTTTTAGAAATTTTTTTCTAAAATCAGACAAACGGTATCTTGGATGTTTTTTTGCTTTTCATAATTGAAAATGCTGTTTTGTTTGAGTTGGGTTCTTTTGAAGGTGCTATAATAATTGTAACTCTTTGGAAATTTTCAAACAGCAAGAGGAAAGTTTCATCTTATTATGAACAAGAAGAAATAGAGCACATTCTTCCTATTATGACACAACCCTACGACTTCAGACAGTCTAAATCAACAGTTCCAGAGTGGGAGGAGCAAGTCATATTTAATGAACGTTTTAATTATTTTATTCAAAATACTGAAGAAAGCCCTTGTGTAATCCTGTTTTTTGAGGTAAATATTTTACATCAAATTTACGCTCATTGTGTTTGTTTCTTTAACAGTATATATTTGACTGAGTCAGGTGTTTTACTTCAGTTATATTGGGTTAATAGCATAGCCTTAAGACACAGAATTAAGTGGAGATAGCAAAAATGGTATTAAGTTAAGAGTCTTTAGTTGCTTAACATAAAAGTAATTGCATTTGGATGTAAAGATTCTTCATGAAAATCACATTAGATATTGGGTTAATAGCATAGCCTTAAGACACGGAATTAAGTGGAGATAGCAAAAAATGGTATTGGTGATTGCAAAACATTTTCTTTAATAGCAACCTCCCCCCCTGCTTTGATAGTAGGAAGGAGGACAAAGATTTCTTATTAAATTAACTGTTAAACTTCTGGCAAAGGCTGGTAAAATTCCAGATCAGAAGGGTGGGCACCATGTAGAAAGAATATAACTTTTTCATTTTTTACATTCTTGAAATCTGAAAAGAAGCTGAAATACCAAAAACTCTGAGAATGAGTTTGCCTGCTTGTAGCAACACTTCTTTTCCCTTGTCTCAATGAGCAAGCTATTGCTTTGTTTTCCATTCACATTTTAGACATCTACTTCTCCTCTCCCATTCTTCACACAATAATTATTAATTCATCCTCCAATATAATTATGTCTAAAGGTAAAATTGTAGGGTATATATTCAACATTATTTTAAGCTTAAGTATTTCAATATTTGTAAAAAGAGATTCTGCAGTATTAACCTGAAAATGGGAACCTACTACAATAAATATTTTTTCATTCCTTGTTTTTTTATATTTCAAATGGGTTGTATATACAATATCACAATATGTCTGTGTTCTCTGATAATCACGATGAACACATTCATGGAGTTAAGAGTCTTTAGTTGCTTAACACAAAAGTAATTGCATTTGGATGTAAAGATTTTTCATGAAAATCATGTTACTGTTGAGACCAAAAGTATGACTAACCTGAAGGCATGTTGTTTGACTTCAGTGTGGTTTATGAAATACCAATTTTGAAGAAAGCATGATTCCAGATTTTTTTGTGTACCCTCTAGGATTCTGGTCACTGACCAGAGAAATGAGGAGATGCATGGACATCATTGGACGTGTTCAAAGTCACGTTGGACAGGGCTTTGAGCCACCCGATCTTGTGCCCATGGCAAGGGGGTTGGACTAGATGATCTTTGAATATACCTTTAAGGGGGTTGGACTAGATGATCTCTGAAGATACCTTCCAACCCAAAACATTCTATGATTGATTCTGTTACCTAAGTGATAAAGCTAGGAAAGGAAAACTTACTTTTTGACTGCTGTTTTCCAGCTAGATTAACATATAACTGGGTTTGGCTGTCAAATTTCTGAACTATATGATTTATGAACTATATAGGATTTATGAAATTTACAAATTAACACATTTATTGAGATAGAAGGGAAGCAAGAATAGCTTTGTAAGACCAGACATGTTCTTTTTTAAAGCAGGTCATAAGTAGTCATCAGGTAAATGCATAGGGATCTGTTATTTGCTTGTGTGGAAGCGGTACTGGTTTTGTAATTCCTTAAAATTGAAATTTCCTTAATTTAGTGAATTGCATCTAGCGATTTAGTGAATAGTGAATTTAGGGAATAAGCATCTAGCATATTTCAGCAGGTTTTTTTAATTATCATGAAGTATATATTAATCAGAAATATTTATATTCCTACCAATACTTTCAGATCCTTGATTTGCTAAGTATGGATGAAGTGAGAGCCAACTCTGATGTACAAATGCAGGAATGTGGTTTCCGAAAAATTTGTTGGGCATTTCTAAAGGTATTGTAAACATTTAAATGAAGAAACAAAATGTATAAATCTTTTTATTTAATTATCTAAAAGACACTGATGACAGTGGGAAAATATTTTTTAACATTTCCAAGCAACAGAGATGGAAAAACAAATTTTTGTTTGCTTGGTTGTGCTCTTCTTTTCCTCTTCCTTTGCCCCATAAAATTCACAATAAGAAGCTTGACAGTAAAGAATATATATTTTTCAAGAAAGTTTAGAATTTATTAATTATTATTTTTTGTTCATGTAGTACAGAAGGAGGTTTTCTTTGAGGCCTTTCTGTGTGTTCATCAGATTGTCTCTGCAAAGAAAATGACAAATCCACTAATTTGTGTACCTCAGCTATTCTGTAAGGCGAGACTTGAATGTGTCAATTTGGCCTTTGAAAGCTGCCAAGTTTTAATTTGCCTGAGGGTTGTTGATTTGTGCCTACCCCTGTGGGTGGTAGCTCTTGGCAGCCATGGAGCAATCCACAACATGAGAAATTCAGGAGAAGATAATGGAATGGGAGTTTAGGGAAAGGGACCTCCATATCATTCCATACAGAGTCTCTTCTCAGCTCTGCCAAAGCTGAATCTACTGGAATCAGAGGTCTGGTACCCCCTGTGTAGGTAAATAACTGGTGGGAGCTGTGCATCCAGGCATCCAGTACAGCCTACTCCTGAGCAAAGGGAAGGATGACTTACATCATGCTTACTTCATTAGCACTTTTAGGGATAGTGTATTTCTCCAATGGGAAGTGGATTTCAGAGTCTATACTGTAGTTATTTGAGATATGAGAAATAATCAATGACTTTTATTACCTTTATGTTAACATAACACGTTCTTTTCCTCTCATTTAATCTCCTTTCCAGCTTGTAGGTGCAAATGGAGTTCGAAACATTGATGGAAAGCTCCGTCTGCAATTATATTACCCACCTCCAAGGACGAAGTCACATTCAAATGTTGTTGAGGTTTATGATTGGTGGGCAAAATGTCCTAGAAATCGTTACCCGTCAACTTTATACGTAACCGTACGAGGCATAAAACTTCCAGACCATGTAAGTTAAGTATTTAATGTATAATTATATTTGCAAATATACAGAATTTTCGGTAAGAATTAGTAACTAGCTAGAGTGTGTGTATGTTTGTATGCATCTATAAAAGCTCTACTTGTATGCAGTATATAAAATAGCTAGCATATAACTAGCTATAGTAGGAACTTTGCATCTTAGGATATGTGTTCCAAACTCAGCCCTTTGTAGCTGTATTTAAAAAATTGGGCATAGTTTCCCATCTGCAACTTTGCATACTTTGCCATTGACAGTCAGAAAACTTTGAGGGTAGATACTCCTTCTCATTAGGAGAAATGCCATTTTAAGTCACTGGACTAATGCAGATGTGTAAGTTCTGTAAGTGAGAGAAGATGTAAGTCACTTAACTCTGATTTCCTGCACCCTCAAGCTATAATGAATCTTACTTTTTCTCAAATGAAAACTCCTTTAAAGACAGGCTTATGTTGGTATGTGCTGAGATGTGCTTTCAAGATAAATATCAGCATTTATTGTTCTACAATGTCAATACAATATGGTTCTATTAGATTATTTTCCATAAGTATTTGCAGTTGTCATAAGTCTTCTGCTCTCTCTTGATACAATCAAGTGTGATCAGTGGAAGCATGGTGAGATGTGGTGCAAAACCAAGCTGTTCTGTGGGATGCGTTCATATGTTTTGGGGACATTTTTCTAATCTCTATACTAGAATGACATCTGCAGATCTCTTGCTCAGTCAGCTGCTGAGATTGTTAGGAATTCTGGGTGCTTTGCTTGGGCACCTGTGCTTCATCTTTCTGTAAGACTTCTGAGCCCATGGGAGACTTCTCCATGGTCTGAATGTTTAGGTGCTGCCTGTGGTTTGTAGCTGTTTCACAGTCCGGTGTGAAGCTCACATGATGTGGTAAATTTGCATAGTCTTTCTGAGCTGTGCTTGACTTGGATCCATTGACTACTGATATTATTTCATTCTAGTTCTAATAAATGCCAGATTTGCCAAGGCTAGGACTGAGCTCCAGATAAAAGCCATGGCATCATACAGTTTTCTATGCGTAGATTTCTGCTTCCATTTAAGATCTGTTACAGATCCTGCCTTGTCTCCTGCTTCTCCAGAAGGACCCAGATCTCCCATACCTCCTGTGTGGGCTGGTATGAAAATAGATGATAGAAATCATCTATTGATGAAAACAGAAATATGAAAATAGATGTCTTGGATAAAACAGAGCATTGAAGTAGACATCTATGTGTGGACAACTGATTTGAGCTCCTAAATTGCTTTTTACTTGCATAGTAGGTGTCCAACCTCCATTTTTAGTCACAAGAACCCAGATAGTTATTCACCCTGAAGTGGATACCTGTCAACTGTCAACCTGGAGTAAAACAGTAATTTTGTCTGGTATTCAGCTGTGTTTTTAGAGACTTGTTTTAGTGAAACCAATAAGAACTGCAGCTTCTGCTTACTGGCTTCTGTGTCCTCAGCTTAAGGCTTCCCATGTGTTCAACCTTGGTGTAACTTGTAGGTAAGGTTCAGTGAGTGTACTTATAGAAGTTTGGAAAGTCTATACACTTTATCTGCAATAAAATCACAAATGTGGTCAGTCTTTTTTTCTTTACAACACTTGAACACAGTTTGTTCAATATACAACGCCGGTAATACCTTTCAGTACCATGAATGGATTTTGTCTCCAAAGCAGGATTTTGATTTGAAGGTGGTAGGTTAATGTCACTGGAACTATTTGCTTGCTGAAATGCTGTATTTTATACATCACCTTCACCAGGTAGTAGAGTACTAATAATTTTCACTGACTGAGATAGTTAATAAAAACAGAAAAGTATTGATTATTTGAAAAATCTTTGATACTGTCTTTGACACAACTTTGGAAACTCAGGTTACTTTCAGACTTGCTCGGGCTACTTTAAATGAAATTTTTGCTGTGCTGTTTTCATGTATTAAGCTTTTTTTCAATCTCTGTTTTTCAGATGTGAAAATGCGATGCATTTGAAAAGTACCTTTTAATCTTTTCACATATTACACTGTTCGTTTTAAAAAAGTTTTTTTCTGATACTTAGGGTTTTTTGCCTTAAAGGTTGCTCCCTCGTTCCGCTCTATGGTAGCTGTTCAGCAGGAACAAAGTAATGCAGCACTGGGTGAGCTCCAGAGAGAGGGATCTAAAAAATCATGTGAGCCTATTCCAGAGGAGAAGAAGGAGCCAATTAAATGGACAAGACTGCCTGGGCAGGTGAAGTGGTTTTATTTGCTTCTTCAAGAAAAATAATTTGAAGACGTACTGTCTCTTTATAACTTTATTTTTACGATATAAGTAGTATGAAACAAGTCATTAATTAAAGCGAATTAAATAGTACGCAAAATACAAAACATAAGGAACTCTCAGAAATAGTAGAGGATGCTTAGCTTCTTACCAAATATGCATGTTTTAACCATATTTCCCCCAGAACAGTCAGGTATTTTTATCTCCAGAATTTTCTAGGAATTTGAAAGAATAAGGCTATTCTGGTAGTGAAAGTAAGACAGGAAACCAGTTCTCAGATTTCAGCTTGATTGAAATATATTTTCTTGTGGGTTTTTTTTTGTTTGTTTGTTTTTATTCTCAGATAAAGTTTTTCTTTTTTACAGTAGAACAGAATTAGGAAGGAGGAATTATTAAGGAATAAGGAACAGAATTAGGAAGGAGGAATTAGGAATTATTAAGAAGGTTCTTGCTGACTTCATCATTAATCTATTTTTATACTTTTAAATGTCTATGAATCTGTTTATACTAGTTTTTCATTCATAAAGGTAAATCAGGTTTAAGTTAAATAATCACATAACTACTCTGGGTATTTTAATTACCCTTAAACTTTGAATTTTGGTCTGGACAGAAAGCCCTTGGGTGAAAAAGAAGAAATATTGTGGGAGAGAGGAAAGGGGACTGTAATACCTGTGCAATTTTTTAAAAATGTTTCATCTCCAGTTATGTTTAAAAAGAAAATAAAAAAAATTGTGAATTGAGCTACAGATGAGGAATGCTAAAGGTGATTTGGTAGACCAAAGATTTGAGTGCCTGTAGTGAGTCTTCTGAGTTCACGAAAGGTGATTTGGTAGACCAAAGATTTGAGTACCTGTAGTGAGTCTGCCATCATTGTCACAAAAAGTTGTGCTTAGACTCCATAGACAAGCTTGACTTACAGTCTAACTCTACAGCTTATATCATTGATTATAGTCATCATTAAGCACTTCTTTAAATTAAGGAAATTAGTTCCATTTTAAATTTTCTTAGGTGTTTAAACTTGCAATATACAATTGCAAGTAATTATGGGGCAGAAACGAATATACGAACTAGATGTGGCCGAAGTTATACAGCAGAACTGTCTGTGGCTTTAAGGGTGAATTTTTCTTTTAAATTCAGTAATTTACTAGCTTTTATAAATTTGAGGTGTTTAAACTTGCAATATACAATTGCAAGTAATTATGGGGCAGAAACGAATATACGAACTAGATGTGGCCGAAGTTATACAGCAGAACTGTCTGTGGGTTTAAGGTTGAATTTTTCTTTTACATTCAGTAATTGACTAGCTTTTATAAATTTATGCAATACAGGAACTAAGGATGTGTTTTAAGCAGTGGGTAGTTAATGTTCATAACGGTGTCATTCCAATTCTTACCTGAAAAGCCAGGTTTGCCGCATACCGAACAAGCATCTGTTTTCCCTGCGAGGTGGAGATCTGGGCTGTTTCTGCATTCGCTTTTCTCACGATGGGAAGACACTGGCAGCAGCCTGTGCAGGAAGGAATGGCTATCCCATTCTTTGTAAGTTCAAAATATTTATTTTTCTTTTCTTATAAGTCATGTCGTTTGAAATTCAAGGCCAAAAGATGTATTTTTCAGTCGTGTTTTGTAAATTGTCCTATGCATTAAAGAGCGTTGAGGAAAATGCTCTTTCTGTGTTGAAAGGGCTGGAACTGGCTTTTCACACATGGTAATGTGTATACACTTTACTGGTATGAAATCACACTGTCAGCACAGAGGCCTAATGGAATTACTAAATCAGTTTGCAAAAGAAACATAATAATGTTTTCAGTGAAATAGCTTTTCCAGCCTCCACCATGTGCTTTTTGGGTTAGTTTTTCTCATAACCTGGAGCACAAGTCTTATGAGGAGAGGCTGAGGGAGCTGGGGTTATTCAGCCTGGAGAAGAGGAGGCTGAGGGGAGACCTTATTGCTCTCTACAACTCCCTGAAAGGAGGGTGTAGAGAGGTGGGGGTTGGTCTCTTCTCTCAAGTCACAGGCGACAGGACAAGAGGAAATGGCCTCAAGCTACGCCAGGGGAGGTTCAGGCTGGATATTAGGAAAAAAAAATTCACTGGAAGGGTTATCAGACGTTGGAATGGGCTGCCCAGGGAGGTGGTTGAGGCACCATCCCTGGAGGTGTTCAAAAGACAGGTTGATGTAGTGCTGGGAGGTCTGGTTTAGTGATGGTGTTGCTTTGTTTGTTGTGTGGGTGTCTATTTTTGTCAGTTAGGTTGACGGTTGGACAAGATGATCTTTAAGGTCCCTTCCAACCTAGAAGATTCTGTGATTCTGTGATGAAAGTAACATACCTGGAATACTGTCATCTCCAGACTGACTGCTGGAGGCTGCTGTCTTCCACGGTCCAGTTCTGTTCCTTATTAGTCAAATTTGGGGCTGCTTCTTCCCAGTAGCCTCAACTGCATAGTTCTTAAGCCCTGCATAAGAATTTTGAGATTCAGAAAGAACAGCATTTTAAGCGTAGACAAAGTAAATGTTTAAATGCAGTGAAGAGTTGGTCTAGATTTTTATTACACAGCCCCACAAAATTTTCTCTGTGTTAATCTATTCCAAAGATTGGTTGGGTAACTGTCAAATTTAAATTAAAAAAAATAATAATCCTAGTCTGGTTCTAATAATTTAAAGCAAGTCAACTGTTTCTTAAGGGTTAAGATACATGTGACATCCTTAAACCACTAGATGGAAGTATACGCTTGCTGTCTGTGCGTATCTAGCAACTATTTGATCTTGTTCTCTGAAAATGAGAAGATAAAGAACTTAAGTTGACTTATGTTAGCAGAAATTCAGCCCAAGATTAGACTAAACTTTGTACTAATAATTGCATGTAATTGATTGTAAATACTTACAAAATTTTTATTTTTTCATTTAAACTTCACTAGTATATGAAATTCCTTCCGGACAGTTCCTGAGAGAATTTTACGGTCACCTTAACATAGTGTATGATCTTTGCTGGTCAAAAGACAATCAACACCTTCTTACTGCATCCTCTGATGGCACTGTCAGGTCAGTATGATGAAGAGGTTCTGCCAGATAACATCAGAAGCACAAAAGAAAGTGGTCCAGTTTCATTACTTACTTAAAAATGTGCTATAATGTTTTAATTAAAACTTTAATTGCAGTGTGACAGTGTAGAAAATTATAAAAATTAGGATGGAGTTAATCACTTGTGCTGTATTTACTGTATTAGTTTCAGATATATATAGATAATAGAAATATATATAGAGATAATAAAATATAAAGACCAAAGCTTTTCTAAGCTTTCCAACTGTAGTGTCTAAATCTACAGTGCAGCAAAAACGACCCAAAAAACCTCTATCTTTCCAAAATTCATTGAGACAGTTAGAATTTTCTGTCCTTGGAGAAATTGCCATATTATGAATGCATTATTAAGTTTGAACACGAAGCAGGAAATTGAAAATTAAGATTCAAGTTACGTGTATAAATTGGCCGGACTGTACATATATATCTAATTTGTAATTTTTTTTGACACATAGTTAAATAACTCAACTTAATTTGCTGTAAATGTAATTTGATATTATTATTTCTGAGACTGCAAGCATACATGTTTTTCTGTACAGTTTGAAAGTGCTAACATTAAAATACTAATCTGTTCAAGGTTCAAAAGCAGAACTCTCAAAACTGTAGAAAAACACAAAAGTATGGTTGTGATACTGAGCAATTTTATTACAAGCAACTTCATAGGTTTTCATAGGGCTTTTTTTTTCCCCCTTTAGTTCTTTAGATGCCTATCTCTTGTTTCTGTTATGCAACTCAGTAATGCTACAGGCAGTTGCATAATTAAAATGCCAGAATTGTTAAATGGTATATTGTATGTGTGGAACTGTTTTCTTTTTTTTTGCTCCTTATACGTAGGAATAAAAAGAATATTTTAACGGCTTAGCCTATGTCTTTGTTTATTATTTGAAAGCAGATAAAATAAGATTTGTTTATATTGGATTAAATATCTGTTTCAGTCATTTATGCTACCTATAAGAAGCCTCAGTTGTTGAGTTTGTGGCAGCAAGTTGAAACTCTAGTGGTCGGCCTCCTTTTCTGTGTGCT
This sequence comes from Calidris pugnax, assembly GCF_001431845.1. Lineage (NCBI taxonomy): Eukaryota > Metazoa > Chordata > Aves > Charadriiformes > Scolopacidae > Calidris > Calidris pugnax. The sequence goes on along the minus strand of NW_015090996.1, from coordinate 501,414 downwards.
CTGCATAGTCACTGAACGAGCTGTTAGTTCCTGTATTTATTGACCGTTGCCTTAAGCTCCTTAAAAAGTCTCAGTGTAGGCAAGGAGTTTCTGCTTTTTCTCTTCCATTTTGGGGGCATTTTGCCATTGAAACGTGGTAGAATTGAAGCATGAGGCCCAAAAGGCTCCCCATCGCTTTAAAGTCATTATCAGTTTTTTACCTGAATTATGTCTCAGACTGTGTTCTAAGGCAACTTGGAAAAAATTTTGGGAGCTAATGTGAGTCCTTCTTTATATAGTGCTTTGTATGTTATCCTTATGCCTTCCCAAGCTTTAGTCCCACATTATTTGTGTGCAATAAATTAACCTTTATGTTGTTAGAGAAAAACCATTCTAAAAGATAGACTCCTTGCGACCTTTGTATATTAAGTATCAAGTTAATTGCTACACACTAAGAGATTGCAATTTTTTAAGGAACTCAACTCAGAGTATGCTTACAATTCCTCAGTAGCCACCAGAAGTAGTCACCCCACCTGGAAGGGTGGCACTTAAACAATTAAATTCCATATTATAACTGAGTGCTCTCTGAAATGTGCTACCAAAATGTATTTCATGGTCCGGGTACCATTCCATTCTTTATGGACTCATCTTCAGGGAAGGCTCAATAATAAAATATATTAGCATGGAACATAAAAAACACTTCCTAAGAAAAATCTGATCTTACAGCAATGGGTGGTGAAGGAAGGATAGGAAATAGATGAATAGTAAGAACTGAATTTATGTGAAGAAAACATCCTTGAGATCACAATCACAGTGTGGTAGGTAATTGTTCTTTTAAAAGTTTCTGGGGTTTTATTCATATTTAGTGGTCCTGGATGTTCCTCTGTGGGTTTTTTGTTCTACCTTTTGTGTTTTTTTACCTTAAATGAGTGGTACCCCAGAAGATCTTAATAATTTCTCTATAAATCCCGAAAGAAGGAAACAGGTCCATTCTATGGAATTCTTTATGTGTGTTTTTAAATGTGCAAAATACCCATTAAATGTGCAATTAGTCATGAATTTACTTTGAAGACTGAGTGCTATGTAAAGTAGTAAATGTATCTAAATTCTTGTTAGAAAGTACCATATTAAGGGATTAAATGTAGGTGGAACAAAGTGGTAGGGTAAACAGGTGGTGTTAAGCGTTTCTAAGCATTTGACTCTAAAACCACTAGTACAAAACACAGCATCAGTTATATCATATTATATATTCATTCATATTATATATTATATCATTATAGTGGGTGCAATTGCTTTATTCAGTAGATTTCCTAATGTCCTTTCCTTATAGAATGTGGAAAATTGAAACGCAGGCAGCGTCCGCGGTGCGAGTTTTCCCTCATCCTTCATTTGTTTACACCGCAAAGTACCACCCAGTTGCTGACTCCTTGGTGGTGACTGGATGTTACGACTCCGTGATTAGAATCTGGAATGCCAATGTGAAAGAAATCCATGGGCAGCTGCTACGGGAGCTTGATGGGCACAAAAGTTTCATCAACACGCTTTGTTTTGATGCAGAAGGTATGTATTTAGTGTTACTTTCTCAAAAGTCCTCAGTTGGAGATCAGCTTGAGTGTTACTAGTTTGCTTTGTTTCACAGAGTCGATGTGAAACGCTATAATAGGATATTTTGAGCTTTGTTTGCAATTAATGTGTTACTGTGATGCCTTATTTGGACAAATATGAAAAGACATAATCTCTGATATGAATTCAGAGTAATCGGAAGAGGTCAGTGTAGAAAGGACAGGCAAACAAATGTGTAGTGATCAGGCAGCAACAACTGGGCAAATTCTCATCATAGTTTAGTTTCCATTGCCCCTATAACTTGGTTGGCTGATGTGTTGTACGTATTGCAGCAAAAAATAGCAGAATATAAAGCACAGATGCTACTGTTCAGAGGAGACAAACGGATCAGGATGCAGGTGAAAAGCCTAGCAGGTAGTGAAGAGAGGTGAGTTGGAAAAAAGGCAGGTTTGGCTGAAGAAGTAGGTGGAAGAATTATGTACTAACTTAAAAGCAGAAAGTCTGAAACCAGCTTCTAGAGAACTCTCAGAACAGAAGTTCAGAACAGGAGATTGTATGATCAGGACAGTAGCAAAGAAAACTCCACCACATCGTCATTCAACGTTATCAACTCAATATAAAGATAAAGAGATAGCAGTAGCTAGATTGTGAAAGCTTTAATGCTAGAAGGTGATGAGCTTCTTCAGCATTGACAGACAATGAGAAGAACTGAGAGAGAAGGATAGATTTGACCATTCTGAAGAATGATAACTGGGAGATGAACAGCTGAAAGCAAGTGACAGAGCTGTACTGACACATACTAGTGGAGGGTGGGAAGAATTGAAAATGGGTGAATAAATAAGATACTTGGAAGCATTTGACTTTTTCTGGTATTAGTGACATCACTAGTTATGAGGTGGTTCCTCTTTGGAGATATTCACAGGAGTAGGTACTACGAAGAGGAAAGAGTTGCATTTTTATAAAGAATAACTACTTGCGCTTAATTTAAGAACTGTTGGAAAAGGAAAGAGTTGCATTTTTATAAAGAATAACTGCTTGCACTTAATTTAAGAACTGTTGGAAAAGGGTATTTGTTTTTGTTTAAGATGCTCTCAGTGAATGTATAGGAAAGCATTAACCTATCGTGTGAAGCTCATTGAGCCAAAAATGCTCAATTTTTTGCTGGTTCCAGGATATAACTAAAAATGAAAAAACTTAAGTCATATACTGGGGTGATGGATATTCTTTTATGTGCTGAATCCAAATCTATGGTATCAATTTATGTCATGTAGTATGAGCAAAAGAGCAGGCAAGAATTGGTGTTTGCCTGTTCACAAAAATAATAGAAAAAAAGTTGTTTCTTGTTCATACATCCTTTTCTGTATTTGTTCTTTTGTGTGGTATTCTTCTACTTATAAGTCGTTATTGTTTCACAGGGCTCCACATGTTCTCAGGAGATAGCTCAGGACTGATAATAGTTTGGGATACATCTGTCAAAGGAAGTTCTCAACACCTGTTTCAGCACTGGAGGCTTTTATGTGCTGAATCCAAATCTATGGTATGGATTTATGTCATGCAGTATGAGCAAAAAAGCAGGCAAGAGTTGGTGTTTGCCTGTTCACAAAAATAATAGAAAAAAGTTGTTTCTTGTTCATACATCCTTTTCTCTATTTGTTCTTTTGTGTGGTATTCTTCTACTTATAAGTCGTTATTGTTTCACAGGGCTCCACATGTTCTCAGGAGATAGCTCAGGACTGATAATAGTTTGGGATACATCTGTCAAAGGAAGTTCTCAACACCTGTTTCAGCACTGGAGGGTTAATAAGGTATCCAGGTTTCTTAAACCGGCACTGTAATTTTTATGCGAACTGTTCCAAATCTAGTCGTTTGATTTTAATACAAAATTTCTTATCCATTAACTTTTGTTTAACTGAAAAGGTGTATTTTCTTTAAATAACACTACTAAAAAGCTGATAAAACTTTTTTTGTCAGGAAGTGTAGTGATAGGACAAGGGGTAATGGTTTTAAACTGGAAGAGGGGAGATTTAGATTAAATACTAGAAAGAAATTCTTTGCTGTGAGGGTGGTGAGACACTGGAAGAGGTTGCCCAGAGACGCTGTGGCTGCCCCATCCCTGGAGGGGTTCAAGGCCAGGCTGGATGGGGCTTGGAGCAACCTGGTCTGGTGGGAGGGGTCCCTGCCCAGGGCAGGGGGTTGGAACTGGATGATCTTTAAGGTCCCTTCCAACCCAAACCATTCCATGAAAACATGCTGTGATTCACTGAGTTAAAATTCTTTAATCATTTTGCAACTTCAGGTTTTTTTAAGATATATAAAACATGAAAATGCTTGAGGTTTAATAGCATTGTATTAACAGATAAATGCTAATGCATTATCTTTGTTCACCTAGAGACAATAAAATAGATCACAGGCTTCACAAATCACCTTTGTTCATTACCCTAAGAGGCTTAATGTTCAGTCAGCATTTCTGTCATCAGCTGTGCTTCAGAAGTTCAGAGTCAGAGTAGGATCTGCCTTGTGGTAGTGAGAAGTTGATTGCTTGGCATGTAATGCCTTAATGTAGGAACAACCTTTTTCCTTAACCAAAAATGTTAAGAATGAAATGGGCAGAAAAAGAATAATGCAAGAGAAAAGTGAATAATAATGTGTAAAAACATAAATTTTAAACCAAAGTTATTTTGGTTTTATTTTTTCTTTTCTTTATTTTCCTTCTTTCTGTAGGAAATAAGAGAAAATGATATTAAAGGAACACCAATAAATCATTTGGAGGTGCATCCAAATGGAAGGCGTTTGTTAATCCACGCCAAAGACAGTACCCTGAGAATCATGGATCTCAGAATGTAAGTAGATTTTTGGTGACCAGTATTTATTTCCTTTTTGTTTTAAAGTTTACTTGGAGAAATAAAGTGCCATGGAACTATTGAATGTATAGTTGTGGAGATGAAAGATGTCCTAATAATCAAGGATAGCAATACTAGGGTTAGGAAATTGTTTCAAAACACTGCTGCGTTACAGGCTTTTTATGTGATATTGGGTAAGTCTTTTAAACTACAATATCCAAAATAGCTAGATTACTTGGGAGCTCAAGTTGGCATGAAGAAGACATGAGTCTCCTAAAGATTGCATTCACTTCTAAAAATGCAATCTGGGTGTGAAAATAACTTTGAAATTATAACATTTATTTTTGCATTGATTTCTCATTGTTAAGACTCCCAGAGTATTTTGATGATAGAATGAAATGAAGATTGTCATAAGTACTGAAATATGCAGTGATGTAGGTATTATGGTATATTAAGCAGGCACTGAGATATTTTTAAGTTAGTTTTTGACGATTTTCTCATTTTTAGTAGTTGTGAATGTGATTATTCACATTCACATTATTATGTGATTATTAGTAATAAACTACAATGAAAAGCAAGGCAATCACAGAATCACTTGAGTTGCTGAGGGTGGGGAGTGTCCAGTTCAACCCCAATAAGCAAAACATGACAGATGTTATGCAGGGCTTTGTCCAGTTGGGTTTTGAATATCTCAAAGGATGGAGAGTCTGCAGCTTCTGTGAGCAACATGTTCTAGTGTTCCTTCGCCCTCAATGTGAAGGAAACTTGTTCTTAATTTTAAATAGGATTTCCTATATTTCAATTTGTGTCCATTCCCTCTTGTCCTTTCTCTGGGAGAAACTATTGAATGTATAGTTGTGGAGATGAAAGATGTCCTAATAATCAAGGATAGCAATACTAGGGTTAGGAAATTGTTTCAAAACACTGCTGCGTTACAGGCTTTTTATGTGATATTGGGTAAGTCTTTTAAACTACAATATCCAAAATAGCTAGATTACTTGGGAGCTCAAGTTGGCACGAAGGAGAAGACATGAGTCTCCTGAAGATTGCATTCACTTCTAAAAATGCAATCTGGGCGTGAAAATAACTTTGAAATCATAACATTTATTTTTGCATTGATTTCTCATTGTTAAGACTCCCAGAGTATTTTGATGATAGAATGAAATGAAGATTGTCATAAGTACTGAAATATGCAGTGATGTAGGTATTATGGTATATTAAGCAGGCACTGAGATATTTTTAAGTTAGTTTTTGACGATTTTCTCTTTTTTAATAGTTGTGAATATGATTATTTAATAATAAACTACAATGAAAAGCAAGGCAATCACAGAATCACTTGAGTTGCTGAGGGTGGGGAGTGTCCAGTTCAACCCCAATAAGCAAAACATGACAGATGTTATGCAGGGCTTTGTCCAGTTGGGTTTTGAATATCTCAAAGGATGGAGAGTCTGCAGCTTCTGTGAGCAACATGTTCTAGTGTTCCTTCGCCCTCAATGTGAAGGAAACTTGTTCTTAATTTTAAATAGGATTTCCTATATTTCAATTTGTGTCCATTCCCTCTTGTCCTTTCTCTGGGAGAAACTGAGAAGAGTCTTACTCCTATCAGTTATACACATTGATAAGATGCACCTGAGCATTCTCTTCTGGAAAGTAACATTAAAGATATGAACGCTCTTTCTAAATAATCATTTCTAATTTCATGGGTTCCCTTTCTTGCCTTGCCATACAAAAAATCAAAGGTCCCTGGTGTTCTACATGAAATTACATGGGGGAAATAATCTCATTACACTCTCATAGCATGAGAAACTTATTTACTACATATGTATACTCTGAGGAAATCTCTCTTAAATAATATATTGGATTGGATATTTGAACTAGCTGAAAACAGTATAGCGCACTCTTCATCTTTTCCTGTAAATGAGAAATTATAATGAACATGCTAGAAGGGTGAACTGTCCACTCAATTGAAGTCTGAAATCTGTGTATAATAGAGGGAACCTGTAGTTTTTGAAGCAGATAGTGTTCTTCTACCACTACCATTCCTAAAAAGTGCAGGGAGTTTTAATGAGAGAGAGAAAAATGGACATGCATATAAATTTCTAAGAAAGGGTTAATATGGTGTGCCATTTCACAATTATTAAGCCAGTTTATCTGTAGGGACACACCATCTCCTCCTGTGTCCCACACCTTTGGCCATGTATTCCTAGCGTTTCCTTTTCTATCGGCTCTGGAGATCTTTTGATGCGGGGTAAGTCAGATCGGTGAACTGATCCGCCTGAAAATCAGCCTACAAATACAAATGATTAATTTTCATTTTAATCAACTATCTGATCCAGCTCATCTGATAGCTGCCCAAACACTAGAGAAGAAATGAGGGAGAGCCTGGGAAAACGAGGGTGGAGAGGACGACAGCAGCAGGACTGCTGCTTTGACCACAGCCCACAGTTACATTGGCTTAAATCTATCGATAAACCACAGGGTCAGATACCTAGCAGTGATAATTGTACACGTCAGCATTAACTGTTCATTCCCTGCATGAGAAAAGAGGGGGTGGAGGTCACAGATCAACACAATTCACTTTGATTGACAGCTGGTTGTTCTTAACTTTCCTCTTTCAACTTGCTTTTTTGATCTTTTTGGATAATGCTGTTGTCCTGTCACTCAGGTATGTGATCAGGGATTTGGTTTTCCTTCAGAGCTCTCCTTAAGGTTTCATATGCAGGTTAGTTTTACATCTTGCAGAGCTCTTCTACATGACATCTCAAAGATACTATCTGTCTTATTCACGCAGCTCAAACTCTTACTAGGGCTATTATGGTCTTGCACTGTGATCATTTTCTTTCATTTGATGCCTACAAACTGTTTGACAGTAGTTCATTAGTAGGTCATCATTACTATGCTGAGCAGTAGTGTCTCACTGAAAGAAGATTAGAATACCTAAGTAACACAATAATATTAAAAATATTAATGTTAATAGTAAATCAACAACAATGTCTGAAATTTGTTGATTCTCCTGCTGGTTTTCTATCCAAAAAGACATTAGTCTGAAGAGCTAAGGAGAGTTGCTGGATAAATTTAAGCACTACTGGGATGTAATCAAGTTCAGGACACGTAATGAAAACTTCTTTGGTAGAGCTTGGAGTAATAGCGCCAATTTTCCAATTTTTTGCAAAGCCCAGGGCCAAGAAAATGCAAATGACTACATCTATATCCATTCTGCAGATTTGAATGTTTCTATTTTCTACTGAAAGGCAAGGATGTACGCTTTCATCTATAATTTCAGGTGCATTATGAAAGGCAGGGAAAAGAAAAGGCTGCACTCTGCAAAAGGTGGCTGCTTGCTTGTCTTTTTGGGATGCAAGCTGTGTTTTTCTGAGGAACAGAGAAGGGGACTGACAAATAAAAAGTTAGGTTTTTCTATTTTGAAAGTATCTGCTACATTTGCAAACTATTGTTTATCTTTAGCTTGGCTACAAAGAAATACATAGGGGCCACAAATTACAGAGAAAAGATTCACAGCACCTTAACACCGTGTGGTACGTTCCTAATTTCTGGAAGCGAAGATGGAAAGGCTTATGTTTGGAATCCAGAAACAGGTAACTCATTATTTTATGTTCTTAAGCCAAGTTGTTGAGACTGAGGAGGGAAGGGGTTTTGTAAGCTTTATTGAAACACTTTTGATGTGGAATAAAAATTCAGTTAAATCTTGAAGCCTTAGCTCCACCTTTTAAATAGCTATTATTAATCCTAAGATTTAATTCTCTAGAGGAAATGAATAGGCAGAGGTAGCATTTGTAATATCCAGAAGGGATGGAGCACCTTAAGCTCAGCTTTAGAGAAACCAGTCTTTCTGTTGCATTTTTCGGATTTGGGAATTAGGTTTTTGTTGAGAACCCACTTCATCTTTTTCCCAAAGGTGATCAGAGATGGAATATTTTTGGTTTTGGAATATAAGGTTTCTTCATGAATTATTTCCCAAACTAAGTAGTTTCAAAGTAGCTACCAAAATCTTTCTGAAAAAGTATTAAGTAAATTTAAGATAAAGACTCTCATCTTTGTTGTGCAGTGAGGTAAAAGGGACAAAAATAACAGTACAAGGTAGAAGAACACATTGATTTTGATGACATTATGTTTTGTCTCCAATTATGATCTAAGTAATTATTTAAAAATAGACATAAATACTTTAAAACTGGCAGCTAATCAACAGTTCTGTTCTGAATTTCTTTCTACATTTCTAACTGTATTAGCTTACATCCATGCCACTACATAATTTGTCTGAAAACTTTAAAAAAGAATAAAAGTAAAAGGAGGGAGAAAATTTATTAATAGTATGTTTTCACCAAGATCTGACTCTTGCTTATACACTGTACTTGCGTTCATAATGCCACCGGCTGAAGAGCTAATTTTATTTACATTTTTTTTAATAATTTTGTGCTCAACTTTCACTGCTATTGTCAGTATTATATAATTGAAATCCACAAGCAAGATAGCGATCTCTGGCAAAATGCAAGCACAAACAAATCCTGTGGAACGCCACCTCTCCAGAGCTTGCTTATCAGAACAAGAGAACTCAGCTCACCTGGTGCATCCTCTGGGGTTTCCTGCAGCTGTTGCAACAGCACTAACTTTTCTGACTTATTCAATAACCTAAAAGCATGCAGTATTTTTTGTCTTATGCCAAATACTACTTTTCAATCAGGAAATGGACTGAAAAAATAGTTATTTACTGGGGCAGTCACTGCAGTGTAGTAGTACAAGCTTTCACCAACTGTTACTTTGCTGTATCAAATATGTTTCCGTGGTATTAATAAACTTATCTTGCTTCTGTAGGAGATCAGGTGGCCATATATTCTGAACTCTCCTTTACGTCTCC
>NW_015090996.1:444889-485639 GCF_001431845.1 Calidris pugnax | reverse complement strand
TTATAACATTTATTTTTGCATTGATTTCTCATTGTTAAGACTCCCAGAGTATTTTGATAAAATGAAATGAAGATTGTCATAAATACTGAAATATGCAGTGATGTAGGTATTATGGTATATTAAGCAGGCACTGAGATATTTTTAAGTTAGTTTTTGACGATTTTCTCTTTTTTAATAGTTGTGAATATGATTATTTAATAATAAACTACAATGAAAAGCAAGGCAATCACAGAATCACTTGAGTTGCTGAGGGTGGGGAGTGTCCAGTTCAACCCCAATAAGCAAAACATGACAGATGTTATGCAGGGCTTTGTCCAGTTGGGTTTTGAATATCTCAAAGGATGGAGAGTCTGCAGCTTCTGTGAGCAACATGTTCTAGTGTTCCTTCGCCCTCAACGTGAAGGAAATTTGTTCTTAATTTTAAATAAAATTTCCTATATTTCAATTTGTGTCCATTCCCTCTTGTCCTTTCTCTGGGAGAAACTGAGAAGAGTCTTACTCCTATCAGTTATATGCATTGATAAGATGCACCTGAATGTTCTCTCCTGGAAAGACACATTAAAGATATGAACGCTCTTTCTAAATAATCATTTCTAATTTCATGGGTTCCCTTTCTTGCCTTGCCATACAAAAAATCAAAGGTCCCTGGTGTTCTACATGAAATTACATGGGGGAAATAATCTCATTACACTCTCATAGCATGAGAAACTTATTTACTACATATGTATACTCTGAGGAAATCTCTCTTAAATAATATATTGGATTGGATATTTGAACTAGCTGAAAACAGTATAGCGCACTCTTCATCTTTTCCTGTAAATGAGAAATTATAATGAACATGCTAGAAGGGTGAACTGTCCACTCAATTGAAGTCTGAAATCTGTGTATAATAGAGGGAACCTGTAGTTTTTGAAGCAGATAGTGTTCTTCTACCACTACCATTCCTAAAAAGTGCAGGGAGTTTTAATGAGAGAGAGAAAAATGGACATGCATATAAATTTCTAAGAAAGGGTTAATATGGTGTGCCATTTCACAATTATTAAGCCAGTTTATCTGTAGGGACACACCATCTCCTCCTGTGTCCCACACCTTTGGCCATGTATTCCTAGAGAAATAAAGTGCCATGGAACTATTGAATGTATAGTTGTGGAGATGAAAGATGTCCTAATAATCAAGGATAGCAATACTAGGGTTAGGAAATTGTTTCAAAACACTGCTGCGTTACAGGCTTTTTGTGTGATATTGGGTAAGTCTTTTAAACTACAATATCCAAAATAGCTAGATTACTTGGGAGCTCAAGTTGGCATGAAGAAGACATGAGTCTCCTAAAGATTGCATTCACTTCTAAAAATGCAATCTGGGTGTGAAAATAACTTTGAAATTATAACATTTATTTTTGCATTGATTTCTCATTGTTAAGACTCCCAGAGTATTTTGATGATAGAATGAAATGAAGATTGTCATAAGTACTGAAATATGCAGTGATGTAGGTATTATGGTATATTAAGCAGGCACTGAGATATTTTTAAGTTAGTTTTTGACGATTTTCTCATTTTTAGTAGTTGTGAATGTGATTATTCACATTCACATTATTATGTGATTATTAGTAATAAACTACAATGAAAAGCAAGGCAATCACAGAATCACTTGAGTTGCTGAGGTTGGGGAGTGTCCAGTTCAACCCCAATAACCAAAGCATGAGATCCTAAGATTTAATTCTCTAGAGGAAATGAATAGGCAGAGGTAGCATTTGTAATATCCAGAAGGGATGGAGCACCTTAAGCTCAGCTTTAGAGAAACCAGTCTTTCTGTTGCATTTTTCGGATTTGGGAATTAGGTTTTTGTTGAGAACCCACTTCATCTTTTTCCCAAAGGTGATCAGAGATGGAATATTTTTGGTTTTGGAATATAAGGTTTCTTCATGAATTATTTCCCAAACTAAGTAGTTTCAAAGTAGCTACCAAAATCTTTCTGAAAAAGTATTAAGTAAATTTAAGATAAAGACTCTCATCTTTGTTGTGCAGTGAGGTAAAAGGGACAAAAATAACAGTACAAGGTAGAAGAACACATTGATTTTGATGACATTATGTTTTGTCTCCAATTATGATCTAAGTAATTATTTAAAAATAGACATAAATACTTTAAAACCAAGGTAGAAGAACACATTGATTTTGATGACGTTATGTTTTGCCTCCAATTACGATCTAAGTAATTTTTTAAAAAAGACATAAATACTTTAAAAGTGGCAGCTAATCAACAGTTCTGTTCTGAATTTCTTTCTACATTTCTAACTGTATTAGCTTACATCCATGCCACTACATAATTTGTCTGAAAACTTTAAAAAAGAATAAAAGTAAAAGGAGGGAGAAAATTTATTAATAGTATGTTTTCACCAAGATCTGACTCTTGCTTATACACTGTACTTGCGTTCATAATGCCACCGGCTGAAGAGCTAATTTTATTTACATTTTTTTTAATAATTTTGTGCTCAACTTTCACTGCTATTGTCAGTATTATATAATTGAAATCCACAAGCAAGATAGTGATCTCTGGCAAAATGCAAGCACAAACAAATCCTGTGGAACGCCACCTCTCCAGAGCTTGCTTATCAGAACGAGAGAACTCAGCTCACCTGGTGCATCCTCTGGGGTTTCCTGCAGCTGTTGCAACAGCACTAACTTTTCTGACTTATTCAATAACCTAAAAGCATGCAGTATTTTTTGTCTTATGCCAAATATTACTTTTCAATCAGGAAATGGACTGAAAAAATAGTTATTTACTGGGGCAGTCACTGCAGTGTAGTAGTACAAGCTTTCACCAACTGTTACTTTGCTGTATCAAATATGTTTCCGTGGTATTAATAAACTTATCTTGCTTCTGTAGGAGATCAGGTGGCCATATATTCTGAACTCTCCTTTACGTCTCCACTTCGTGATGTTGCCTTTCACCCACATGAGCACATGGTGTCATTTTGTGCCTTTGGTAAAAACCAGCCAATACTTGTATACATTTATGATTATAAAGGTAAAGTACAAATATTCTTGATACACACCTATAAATATTTTATCTTTAGAAGGGATTTGCTAGTGTTTTCACTTCTTTTGAAGGAAAAAGAAAGCAGTCATTAGATGATAATCCGTATCTTTATCCTGGGAGATAGCAAAACCCAACTGGACATGACCCTGAGCAACCTGCTCTAGGTGTTCCTTGCAAATGTGTCTTTGTATATCATCCTGTGTGATTCTTATACCACTCGTATCATATATAGGCATCATCCTTTGGAGGCTTTTCTGGTGGTGTGTTTTTGTGGTTACTTTTAGCCTTGTCATTGGCTCAATTAAGGACATTATTGCAGATATCATGTTGCATCTAGACAGTAGATAATGTTAATACGAATTATCCAATAAATTTTGTGTATCTGTAACAAATTTTTGTTTGAATTATGTTTGCAGTGAACATAGATTTATAAAGCTAATCCTGTCCTTGTACATTTGGTTTTTAAATACCATGTACTAATGAGATTACTCATATCAAATCTCACAGTTTAGGTTATTTGTTGAACTGGTTGACTCTTACAGGAAAATAAAGTGGAATGACTTTGCAATAAATATTCGGTACTAAATTTCAACCCAGTAAGATATCTTCATTCTAGAGAGCAATGGAAATTTTCTTGAGTGAAGGATTTCTTTAAAATTTTTTGACTATTCAGCAGACAGTGAACCTTTAAAAAGCTAATAGGGTAGTTTAATATATCTAAGTGTGTGTATTTAGAGATCACACAGATATCACACTGGTAGTTATTTGTATCATCTGACTGCTTTAACCAAGCCACTGATGCCAGTAAGATTTTGCATAGGTTGTGGTCTTTTCTACATTGTCTGCTACTAACTTTTTGTTCCTTTTTTGGTTAAAAGCTCACACTTTGCTTTCAGAAGACAGTCTTACTGCCTTAGTGTTGAAAGAGTTAATCATATAGCAATACTAATTTTAGTCACTGACACAGTTAAGGCTCCAGCAGTGTGACTTTTACATACACCAACACTTTTATGAATATCCTGGACAAAACTTTCATGAAGAATTCTTTTAACCTTTGTTGACTTGAGACCACAGTACAAAAATAATTGCAAAAGTCAAACATTTTGTTTAAATGACAGTGAGCACAACTTTCACCAAAAGTATCCTATACTTTTGGTAGAGCAGGCTACCTCCTAAGAATGCCTCCTTTACCTGTATATACGTCTAGAAACTTCTGAAATTCTACTGAAGTATAATAAGTTCACTTGAACTAGGTTAGAAAATGTCATTTTCAGGTTCTCCCTGTAGCACTATTAGTACAGATTCTGATGGTGGTTGACTGAAGACATGTCTGGCAAAATGACAGTGATCAGTCACTGATTTTTTTCCTATGGCGACTGAAGACATGTCTGGCAAAATGACAGTGGTCACTGATTTTTTTCCTATGGTAATGGAAAGCTTCACCTGACACATTGATATTGGTTATTTCTACAGTTGCACAACAGGAAGCTGAACTGGTAAAAGATCTCAGCTCATCACTTACCACAGCTGCACCAAGAGGGCCCCAGTTCTTGAGCAGTTTTTCTGAAATTCCTGCACAAAAAAGTTCAGTGATGTCTCTGGCAGATCAGTTTGTCAGTGTTGCCAGAGCATCAATGAGAATGCAGAAGGTGAAACAAAAACTCGATTCTGTTATGGTAAGTCAAATTTAATTTATTTCCAGAGTTATATAGTCTTCTCAGCCAAAGTTCATATTCTAGGAATAGTAACAAAACATTTCTGTGAAGTCTTGGGATCTGTTATTCAGAAATGAATACATCTCTCACTAATGTTACTGCACCTGTAAGTGGCCCTTTAGAAGGGATTAATTGCATGAAACTGAGTTGTTTTTGTTTATCAGGTATTGACAAGGGATGTCTTCTGTTACTGCCCATTGCATTCATATGATTTACTCCATAGATCATTATGGAAGAGCTTTAGAAAAGTATTTTTTTTTCTTTATTTCTATCCACTTTTAGCACCTCTGTGGAAACACATTTAAGAAAGGCCGGTAGTGATGAGGGACAGGAGGCACCAGAGCAGAAGACATGCAAAGAAAAATATGTCAGGAGGCACAACTGGAAATACAGGGGAAAGATGTGAGGAGGGACAGAATAAAACACAGGAGGAGGCACGAGGGTGATGAAGGAGACATGAAACTGCACACATGGAGATAACAGGGGGAGATAATGGAGTAGGCATGAAGGCAAAGGTAGGAGGAGATGTGTGAAGATACACAAAAGAAAACACAAGAGGAGGTACAACACTTAATGGACTGCAACCAATGGAGGAATCCATGCTGGGCAGGTACAGTCCCCACGGGGATTTTGACAGGTGGAGGACCCACACTAAAGCAGCTGAAAGGACTTAAAAACAAGGAAAAGCAAAAAGAGCAAGGCACTGTGCACTGACCCTGCTCTCCTGCACCACCCATGGCCTTACCAAAAGGGAGTGAGTAATGGCACAAGAAAGAAGGCTGGAGACTAGGAAGGAGAGAGAGTTGTCTGAAACAAAGTTGACACACAGAGGGAGGAAAAGTACTTTCTTTGGGTGTTTGATGATTTGTCTTGTTTTTCAATGCCCGAATCAGTATTTAAAGGTTTTGTAATTAGCAATAAATTTAATTAAGTTAAATTCCCAACACTTCTTTGCTTTCTGGACTGTGAGCTCCCAGTGGACCCCTTTATGAAACGCCGCACTGTACCTCACACGGATAATGGTAGGAGATTGCTGCTGCCTCTAAAATTACATGTGGCCTCACATAAGGAAGCAAGACGTGTTTCTGTCTTCTGCTTATTTTGTTCCTGCTCATCTACAGGTGAGCCCTGGTGCCTTCAAGTTGTTTATCACTCAGAGGCACGCCATATGGAGAATGGAGCACGTAACCTTGTGTCTGGGAAGATGTTCCAGGAGAAATTATCTTTTAACTCTTCTGGATGCCTTGTCATCTGAGGAAGGAGACAGGGATAATGAATTTCTGGGAGTGTTTATCACTGCAACTGTGTAGTCCCTGATTAGCCAGGGATTCTTGGCTGTTGGAGGCAAATCTGGTTTAGCAGAACCATGGAAACATATAGCTGGGTGAAACAGATAGGCCTACAGCTGTGTCCAAGAGAATAACTTTCAGCTGCTGGAGTTTTGTAACCCTAGACTCCCAATACTCAATAACTAGTTTGGGTAAGTCCACTGTGAGCAGAGTCATGCTCAAGGTCATCCAATACTCAATAACTAGTTTGGGTAAGTCCACTGTGAGCAGAGTCATGCCTAAGGCTTTGGACAGCATCCTATAAACCCTCTACCTACAGACCTTATGTATGGGAGATGTCAGAGAGGCCATCTCAGTCTTCTCACTGTGTGGGTTTCCAAACAGTACACGATGGCAGTTGAGAGAGTCCATGTTGTTTGATGTTAGTCACAGAGCAGTAACTGATGCTTATTAAAACTGAGAGTGCTTCCTTGCAGGGCTTTATCAACCACTGAGGTTGGGAGGAGATTTCATTGAAAGGATCTTGATACTTATCTTTTGGTGATGTTTGGGTGCCAGTGCCTTGTCACAGACATGTAGGTGTTACCATGTTGGGACAAGCGTGTTGGCAGTGTACCTTGGAGATAGTAACGTGGCCTGAGGTCATGCCTGGGGTTGTGTTTTATGAGACAAAGGCGCTGGAACCTCCAAACCGCAGATCTGCCAACACAGGGATCTCTGGGTTCAATATGTGTGAACTTAACCAGCAGGGATCACTGGATATAAAATTAACTTTTAAGTGCAAAGTTTGGAGGTCTGCAGCTCTGATTTGAAAATATAATGTGAACACATTAAATGTTGGTTTAAACTAGATAGAAAATATTACGATCCCGTATCACCTTGGGTTTTTTGTGTTGTGACCAGTGCCTCCTTTCCAGCTCCCTTTAGAACCAATGTTATTTTCTTTTTTTCTTTAGGAACCTAAATAAATGATAGAGAAAGTTTCTTTTCTTCTCTTTTCTCCTCTGCAACATTACCATTCCTGTTAGCCCAGAAAATGTGTAATTAGAGCAGAGTTGAATATTGGGCTAAAGCTTTAGTAATTCACAAAAGCTAGGACATTTTATTACAAAAGTTGAATATAAATTTCTCTATGAAACCAGAATGCAGAATTGGCTTCTTTACCACTACAGAAATTGCACTATAGTGAATCTTGGCAGCAATTGTTATTTATCTCTGCCTCAAGGAACGAATGCTAATGTATGTTTCTATTCACAGAAGTTTTTGATAGGGAAACAACCCATCTCTAGTCATTGAAAGAATTTACAAGTGCTTTTTCATTCAGTGTTGCTATTTATGTATTTAAAATTTCACTGCCATCTAGCAATCCAAATACCTGTTTGTAAATTTGCATAACAAAGGGGCGATATATGTCATGTAGATGGGGGCAGGAGGGCTTCTTTTAAAGGTATAATATCCTAGCTCGGAAATTGTGATGTTTATATCAAAATTTTCATGCTATAATTTGAAGGAGGAAAAAAAAAACTTTGTAGCTCTTAAGGACAGCATCTGTATCTACACTCTGTAGTACTTGTCCTGCAATCAATTATGTTTTGGCTGTCTCATCTGTATATGTGAATACTTCTAAATTAATTAAAAGTATGTTTGACTTTTCCAGTCTTTACTTTGCAATGTATTTTTGGAGAAGGTTATTAAAAGGTTATCAAAGTGTTTCTCAAAATTCTGATACTCAGAGGGTTTTAAGTGCAATACTAGACAAGTAGAAGGTGAAAATATTCTTTCCTGTATACAGAACTACTTACAACTGTTTGAGTTGTTTTGTGTGTTTGAGTGTATTTATTAATCTGCCAGAATTCATTAAGGGAGTAGTTGCTGTGAGAGAATTCAGAGCTTATGCCTCAAATTACATCAAATGTACTGAGCTTTCATCGTTAAGCTCTATGACTATAAAGTATGGTCGTATATGATGTTTGGTGTAGTACACATCCAATACTAACTATGCTGTGTAGTCCTTCCAGATGGTCTCCTTTTAGAATTTAGTTAAGATGCAAAATATATCTTGTTGTGTGAAAGCAGAACAGAATTTAAAGCCACTGCCTTGCAGAAAAAACACGCAACATTTTTGGAACACATAAACATGATACTGATACCATCTAAGCCATCAAGTGGAAAAGCTGGAAACTTGTCCTTTTGTCTGCAAAAAAGACCTAGAGGCAGAACTGAATGCCAAAGTGGTGTGTATTTTTTTATGTTACTGCTGTCAATCTTGTAAGAATCTATTCTCCAGATCATCTTGGTTTTGGTAGATTCTGAAATACGATGCTTGGCTTCTGGGTTTTGATGCAGAACATAGAGAGTTAGAACTCTAACCTACATGGTTAGAGTTGGAAGGGACCTTAAAGATCATTGAGTTCCAACCCCCTGCCCTGGGCAGGGACACCTCCCACCAGACCAGGTTGCTCCAAGCCCCATCCAGGCCTGGCCTTGAACCCCATCCAGGGATGGGACATCCAGATCAGGAAGAGAAAAGTCCTATAGTAACTTACTACAACTTCTACCTGAAGACGGAAGTTCAGTTTAGTTTATTAATTATCGTATTAGTAGAGAACCTGATCCTGTAAAGTAGGCGGTCATTTTTCTGGTGACCTGTGCAGTGCTTTCCACTGGAGTGAGGGCTTTTAAATTAAATAGGTGCTTTTGAATAGTGCTGTATAGTTTTTCCTGATCCTCTTCAGAATGCTAGGAAATGCTTTTCTTGCTCTAGGAACTTCTGTTGCAATTATTATTTTAAACATGGCTACTCCCACCTGCGGACTTATAAGGTTGTGTTTTATGAGGCACGGTAGAACCCGTTTTGGATCTGAAATCCTATAACCCTGTGCATTTCATTTACTGGACTGGCCAAGCAGATACTGTTGAATCACTGTGACTGAATAAAGTGATTGTTGATAGGAAATGACCGAAGTATTACTAGAAGCTTTATATAGGTAAAATAATAAATAGCTTATGAAAGTTTTGCCAGAATTTTACTTCGTATGTTTTGAAGAAATAGTTTGTTATAAAGTAAGGGTTTGGAAACTGACTTTTCCTTGTCAGTTCATTAAATTTGCCAGTTTTAATTAAGTTGCCTGTGTTAGAAAAAGTTGAACAAGTAGCTGTGAACAAATTCTCTGTGGTTGGTTGATGCAGTTTTTTCCCCTGCATCTGTGAAAATCTTACAAAGCAGGTCAGATCCTTAAAAATTTCTAATATTTTCCTAGATTAGAATATTCTTTGCCTAGAAAGAATTTTTTTCTATGCATGCCTCCTTTTTAGCAAACATCAGATAGATTTAAAAACAACATTCACAATAGATGCAAAAGAAAGAAGACTTTTTTCTAAGTGAAGGAACTTTGGCACAGACGTGATATGAGTAGTTTCACACACTCTATTCTCATACTGATCTGTATGCATTTACCACAATTAGTTACTCTGCAGTAATTGTTAGTCTTACTTTCAAATATCTGGTCATAGCAATATTTACTGAATACCTCAAATACATAATTTAGTTATATTGAGGACTTTTTCCTCTCTCCAAGTTTCTGTTTAGCGTTAGATATAGTTGCAAAGAATTTCTAGTTCAAACTATTTCTCTACTATTTCTTTCTTTCTTCTTCTAATTACAAAAGTTAATGAGGAATTGTGGGCATCTTTTGTTGTATGCACAAATTTCTGTTACTGTAGGGAGTCGTTAAAAGTTTTACTGTGACTATGGAATTTAAATCTGCATGCTTTCAGCCTTTTACTCAAGTGAAGGAAGCAACCTGTATGAATCTAATTAAAATACCAGGACAGCAATTCTTATACAGCAGTGGCCTTTCATCTGCCCTGTAAACATGGGATATCTGTCTTAAATTTTTACTTAATATTTGCTGCCCTTACTATGTGAATAGAGGTGTACAGTAGCAATAATAAGCTGCAATCAGCTGTGATGGAAGATTTTGTTGCATTGCTGACCTTTTCCAACACTATGTTTCTCTTAGTGGCTTATGTTTTATGTAAAAGGTTTGTCAAACACGAGAAATTAATTTCCTAAAACTATATCCATCATAATAATTTTATCAGGGGGTAAAATAAGATGGTGTTAAGCATTTTTAGTGTGTGGATTGTACTCATTGGTCCTTTCATTTCATTTCCAGTTCTGCCATCAATTTTCTTACCATAAACATTTGCACAGTGGTAAGGAAAAGTTACTCACTGTTTGTTTTCTCCCTGCTGAACAAAGCAAGCAGGGACATCTGAGTAATACTATGTTTATTCAAATCATATTTTAGAGCAGAGAAGGCTGGATTCACTCATGCTGGTAAAAAAACAGCAAATGATATTTCATTGTGACAGCTGCCTCATTGTCACCAAGGTCTGGAGAAAGCAGCTTTTATTAAGAACCATTTATGAAGAAAAAATACCATAAACGTGCTCTGAGTCAATTAACATCTTGTTTTTATTAATGGTTTTTGGGGATGTAATAGAGGTTCTTGCACCGTCAGGTGAAGAAAAGAGCACTGATCATGGCTCAAATACTGAGATACTGCAAGTTGAGGGTTAAAGAAAGATATACAAGATTAAACCTCTAAGGAATTTTTAATAAAGTTTTGTACATTCCTTTTATTTTTTGTGCTGAGGAAAACAATTTGGTTTTTATTCAATTAAAAGATACAGAAAATAACTTTACATCTTTGCATCCGAAGGTGCTGCTTATTCTAGGGAAATCTGTTCAGGGTTCAGGGTTTTTTTGGCCTTTCTGTCTTCATGGTTACTTTGCAGTTAAACTCTGGAATAAGCAAATGAGGGCTTGACAGAGTAAGAAATTAGATTACACATTTTGTTTAACTGCATAATTATAAAAACAATTTAGTGCCATGCAGGCCTTGATATACTTTTTTTTTTAATAATAGGAATGATAGTGAAATTTTTGCAGAAATATATCTTTTTTTAACATCTCAGATTAAAAGAAATAATCTACCAAAAAAGGAATTTTATGTGTGATTGGAATAGTCTGGAGCCTAACCAAATAGGATGGGGTGGGGGGGTAATCTACAAATGTCTGAGTATTTTACCATTATTACCTGAAAGTGTGTATTGTATTTAGAATCATATCCTAATGTATTTTGCCAGCAGGTGTGGACGAATAGGTTTCTCTATGTATTTGTGAAGCTGTGAGCCAGAAGAACTTCTGGTGTCTATTTTCCTTAGTAGGAAGAGAAATAAAATTGCAGGACAAGTGTCTTTGGGTGTGTTTTGTCTGTGACACAGGTTACATCCATTTCTCATCTGCATAAAAAAAGACCAAACAAACAAACCTTTAAAAATTTAACTACTATAGTCAGGTCATGGATTTATTATTTTTTTTTTCCCTGGTTATACATTCTTTGATGGCAAGAGTCATAACAAGCCACAGAAGAGGTCACAGTTTACATAGTCATCTAGTTGGCTCTTGCTAAACAAGACAAATCTACTTGTTACTGTTATTGGTAATGACACTGCCCAATTCTGCTGAAATGTGTATATCCTGGCATGGTCTTCAGCTGAAATACCAGTTCTGTCCAATCCAGGAAAGGTCATACTCTCTGTGCCGAATGTCTGAGTGAGTCTACACCACCTGTGTGTAACTGAGCCTGTACTTAACTCTTTTGTGTCTTGTACAAAGAATTTGGTTTTCCTTGTGACTAAAAGAAAGAAGAAATGTTTAATCTTAATTTCTTCTTTAAAAAAACTTCTTAAAAAAAAAAAAAAAAAGGGAAGAAAGGTTTTGTGGTAAGCTGGTAATTGAAATGCCAGAACTCTCTGGCAGAACTAAGGAACTGAATATAGAGAATATATGTGTGATGTGATATGTTGATGAGATGTGTGATGAGATATATTACCTGTAGATAATGTAGGATCTGAACTGTAGGATCAAGCACCTTCTGCTTAAGTTTTCGTATCTATATCCTGGGCACTTCTGGGCTTCTCTGGGGTAAAACAATGGAGCACCCAAGTCAGGAGGGAACTGTGGTGCCTTCTAGATGAGCTCCTGAAGTGGATAATCAGAGTAAGAGGACTGCAGGGAGCATCAGGGGAACACACTTCAACACACACTTTGCTTCAGACAAGCCAACTATCTGTGTTTTGGTTTTGCCTATGTGTAATGGGATGATTTCTTATTGTAGCTGTCTTTGGGTTTCCCATTTAGTCTAGAAGTTAAAAGCACAATAGATTAGTCTCTAAGTGATTGCAGCAGATCTACCAAAACAGAATCCCAGCCGTCCTTGGAGTCCTCAACACTGCCACCATAGAAATGATTGCTGTTTGACGTAGATGTAAACTTGATTCAAACTTACATTGCAAATTTAAAAGCTGTAGTACTGTACTCCTACTTGAAGTATGATTGCCTATGTGTTTTCTTAGCATTGAGAAAAATAGCAGAATTTGTGTTTTGTTTTTATGTCAAATTCAATTGTCACCTTTGAAGTTCTTCAGAATTACGGTTTAATAATGTTTGTGAACTGTCTGTAAAAAAAAAAAAATGTCCTAGAGGCCTAAAGTTTCCACAGGGAAGGCTAAAACTAAAAGAATAAGAGGCAGCATAGAGCTGGCCGACTTGATTTGACTTGCAAGTATACAGGGAAATGTCAATTATGTTGGTTGCAAAGGTCATAAAATTGCTTTCTCCGGAAAAAAAGAGAAATTGTTATTGTCAGCTTGTCAAGTCCTGCGTTATTCTGGTTTTTGTCTCATGCAATTTACTTTTAATGTGAAAACTAGTTCCACTGAAAATGTGGATTTGCATAATTTGCATAGAGCTGCCCTAACACAAAAAAGAAAATGCAAATCAGCTTTGTTTAAACATGGCCAAAATTATGTAGGTATCTTTTTTTTTTTTTTTCACTGTAAAAACTGCACGAATGTTATAACTCTTACTTTTACTCAATTCAGGATAGTAGTAAACTGTGTCTTTGATAAAGCTGTGGTTTGTGCATGAAGCAAGCGGAGCCTGTTGTGAAAAATGAGTAGATTGATGGTTGGATATCTTGGCCAACTTTGCTCGTTGTTGTAAAGGTATTTAGCAATGCCTTCCCACAGCGTGTGTTTCAAAAAAACCCGATTGCTTCACCCTGTTCTGTAGGTAGTCTGTGTCTGCCTCTTTGTAAGAGAATTAATTATTCTTCACAGGACAGTGCACTTCATCTGGAAACAGTTCTGCTGAATCATTAGTCCTCAATTATTAGCTGAGGGCTTCCTTCTGCTGTTACTATGTTGTGTGGTTTTCCCCTATTGGGGCCTTTTGGAGGTCTAAATAATGGCAGAAAGGTCATCAAAACTCTGATTTTGCGTTTACTTTGAATGGACAGTCCTTTCCAGCTCACCTACTTTGAGCTTGACTGCCATTCACTCCTGTAAGACTGCTTAAATTTAAAACTTCCTTTTGTATATCTCTTATAAAAATGTCTTTTTGTCTTGCTTTTAAGGACTTGGAGAGGAAGGAAGAGTTGTAAGATAGAACTTACTTTGCATTTTCAAAAGACCAATTTTCTTAAATGTCCAGGAGCCTACATTCAATCTTCTAATGCACGTGGCGATTGCGTGTGGTTTCAAAGTGAGCTATTTGTCATGGAAAATGAGAGTATTTGGGTAATACAGTAGGAAAATAAAGAGAAGGGATTAAGTACTGTACAGGAATAATTTACATACAGAGTTCTGTATCTCTTCTATAATTCATTCAAGCACAACAGTCAAGGCAACTTTCTCCTGATCTTTTTCTCCCCTCCAGGATGAAACAGGAAAGTGTCTGTTAAGTGCTGGTTTGAACAATTTGCTCTTGGAAGAGTTGGAAGGGACCATAGAGATCATCTAGTCCAATTCCCAATATTTACAGAACAGGTTATTTTTCTGTGTTCGAGTAAACACATACCTAATGCCTTTCCACCATATTTGTGTGTACCAGAGAAAACTTTATATTAATGAAACTTAGTCACTTGCATACATAAATATCAGAAAAGCAGATTGATTTTGTTAGAAAAACAGGCCTCTCCATTCTGCTTACATTTCACAACTAGTATTTACTAACATTAAATTTGTACGTGACGGTAAACTCTAACTGGTTTGATAATTTTTTTTTTTTATTAATCAGTTCAGGGTTAATCTGATTTTCTCTCTTGCTTTTCTGTCTGACCAGTTTTGGAGTATAGTCATTACACATACCGCATATATGTTTTTAGAATACACTTCTTTTGGTGGAATTAAATCCATATTGCTACACAAAACTCGGATGAAGATGTTAAGATGAAGGTCTAGTGTAGTAACACAGAGGCAATGACAGCAGCATACATTAATCTGTATTAAATAACAAAAATAGTAGTTCTATAAATTATATCACTTCTGGAAATAAGCCACTGATTCACTTTGTTTTAGCTGTCTCCTTTCTTTGAACAGAATTTAGAAGCCAGTCAATTGAAAATTTGCAAAATATCATTGTTTTGGCCCACAACTAAAGTTTAAGGGTCTGATCTAGAGTTTATTGGGGCCAAAGGAGGTGCCCCACTGAGTGTGGGCTTTTTGTTGGATTAAGTGACCATACACATTTAATTCTAGATTCTGGGATAGACTTGACTTTTGAAAGAGTCAAGAATTATGTTGGTTTATGTAAATAATTCTCAAATATTTTATTATATGAACCTTTTTGTTTGAAAATAGTTACAAATATTTCATTTAAGGCCTGTTTTCCCTTCCTTTTGACGGTAATATCAAGGCAACCAGTGCAAATGTGTCTTAAAACCAGTAAAATTCTCAATTGGATCACATAAAAGCCTGAGATTGTCATAGTATATTTTTCACATAGACTCCATGGGATAATACACAAGAGAAAAGTTTGGGAAAGGTTTTTGCTTTGTAATAGGTGCATGTATATCAAGAAACGCCATAGCAAACCAAATTTTAACTACATTGTCTTTGTTGCTATAGAAATTTGGACACAAAAGGCTTTTTTGTGTAGTTTACATACAGGAGGAATCTGGTGTTTTGGTCTAAGTATGCTTTATTGATTTGCAGAAATCTGTTTTGTGTTAGGACTGGTTTAAGATTTTTTTTTTTCTCTCTAATATTGAGTAATCTCTTTGTCGTTGTAGTGTAGTTTAAGTATTCAAGAATGAGAAGTTATTTTACATTTATCAGTTTATAACCATATATAAATGTAATTTTATTTTTGTACATGAAGATGCAACAAGATGCCAGTTCAGACAATTCTGTAATATCTGTAATATCCATAATATCTGTAATATCTGTAATATCGTTTGCGCTGCTTGAGAGTTCATGTCCATATGTAAACATGCAATTCAATTTATAGCTGTTTCAATAATTTTTCTGAGCCTGTCTCCAAATATTCAAAAGAGACCCCAACCCCACCCATTGAAATCGTTATCTATCATTGACTTGAGTCTTAATTATTTTCCTGGAATTTAATAGTTATTTACAGCGAGGAAATATTTCTCTTCTAGCTGTTGCATCAGTAAGTAACCCAGGAAATTACACTTCACTTTCTGATTTGTCTTTCCTATTACAGGCGAGCTCAAATCTCTTGCTTCCTGCGCCATCATCGCTGTCACCACACTCCAAGCTAAGCCTGCCAGGCACCCTGAGCACTCCACTGAATCCTCTCTATTCTTTCACTGCTCAAAGTGGTGAGTTGCTTTCTTTATTTCTTCACTCTCTATAGGGAATGGGTAATAAATTCCCCGAAGATTTTTTTTTTTCTGCCTTTATAGATTTTATTGTGCAGCTCTTGTTCTGGTTGTTTTATGTGATGTTGTTTATAAAGAGCAGTGTGATACAGTCCCATAGTGATACATATTCCCTCATACTGCTTTTTTTTCTTTAAAATGTACACTCATTTATTAGTGCTGTGAGTTCCTAGAACTGGATGAGATTGCCAGCTATTCTTAATTTAATATTTTGATAACATTTTAATACCTACTAAAGTACCTTAAACACTGCAAAACAATAAAATCATACTGCTTTTTTTTCTTTAAACTGTACACACATTTATTAGTGCTGTGAATTCCTACAACTGTATGAGATTGCCAGCTATTCTTAATTTAATATTTTGATAACATTTTAATACTTACTAAAGTACCTTAAACACAGGCACTGCAAAACAATAAAGTCATATTTTTAAAAGCATATGTGTTGATATAAGAAAACACTAATAAGAAAAGCAGTTTACTTAAGAAGTATAGTGCTCAGTAGTCTACTCGCAGTTATGTTTAATCTGATTTTAGGGATTTGTTCCTAAAGATATTTTGTATTCAAAGATTTTGAGAAAAAGGCAAACAATGAAATAACGCATTTTTGTGATACTTTTACTAATAATCTCTGTTGTGTTGCTAATCGTAATATTTAATAATAAAATTGATAATTTCATGCCTTTTTGTCTTTTTTGGGGGCACCTATAAAATAAGACAGAAAATTGGAACCTTAGTTTCTAAGTGTTTTTGCTTATGTCCTTAAGAAGAGTAAAAAGAAGTCCAGGGGGAGGGTGGAATATATAATGAACTAAAAACAGGTAATAGATATCTAAAATGTAGATAGTAAAGATAGGAACAGTCTCTATAATTATAAGGAATTGTCTCCTAAAGGCAATTTTCTTCACGAAGCAGGTTATGATTACTTTTTCTGAGTGGCATTGGAAAGAGTCTTTAGCATGATCTGAAAAATTGACCATTAATCTGAGAATTGCTCTTAGTTGCTAATTCACAGTGCAAATGGCCACACACCAATTAACCTCTGTATTTCCATTTTTCTACCTTAACAAAAGAGCTTAGAGGCATAATAATATTAATCTGTCACACAGCAGATGCTTATTGTTTCCAGAGTGTGTAAATCTTACAGAAACAGTAGAATACATATGGTGTCTTGCATATTGTGAATATTTAAAATAAGTGGACCATCTGTCACACAGCAGATGTTTATTGTTTCCAGAGTGTGTAAATCTTACAGAAACAGTAGAATACATATGGTGTCTTGCATATTGTGAATATTTAAAATAAGTGGACTAACCCCTTAAAGAACATTAACGTATACTTTAAGTTGTTTTAAATGGCTGTACCTGATATTGCTCAAACCAGTGCATTTTATTGTCTTCAATATCACTTTATGCAGAAGCACAGATAAATGTGTGGATGGAGACTTCTTAAATAGCATGAATGTAGATAGTTTTATGTTACAGCTGTTGATGTGCACCTCCTGGTGTAGTTGTTTCCAAAACTGACTAATACTTCAAGATGATCCTCAAGTTCAGGATTGTTACAGCTGTTGATGTGCACCTCCTGGTGTAGTTGTTTCCAAAACTGACTAATACTTCAAGATGATCCTCAAGTACAGGATATTATTTGTGCAACAGAAGTATTGTAAAAGAGGTACATTTTAATGGCCTTTCAGCAGCCAGTGAAAGCAATGAGAAAATGAAGATTCTTAAGGGGAAAAGACTGTAAAAATGCTGGTGGGCCACAACTGAAATTTATTTTCCTGTAAGAAAATATTTTAAAATCCTACTTCGCCATCATTTTTGGGGCCTCCAAGTTGTTCTACTGTGATAGAGTTGCTTTCAGTGAAACACATGAGAAAAATTTACTCCACTATTTCATCTTTCCCCATTGGTTATAACATGTTAAGATGGGTGCTTGTGTTCATAGCTCCTAACTGCCAGTTTAATTTTACTTTTGAATAATAGAAAATCTGTACTTAAAACAGATCCATTCATTTATGGATTGTGCTGGAAGCACAAAACCTCTTTTTTTTTTTTTATGTGTTGGTTTTGTATACATAATATATATGCTTTTCTGTACATATGTTATTGGGATCTTGCATAGTTAACAACTGCCTGTAATAGAGATCCTTCACTTTTATTCAGCATTGGGTTATGTGTTCTTGAGGGTTATATTGGCAGTTATTCAGTCTTCTCATTCTCACACTTTCCTGTCACCTTTTGCTGTGTATTTAGTGCTTCTTAAAGCAAAAAGTGGAATTTCCATGAGAGTGAAGTCCCTACAGGCAGCATGTGGAAAGCTCTGTTAGCAATGGTTTTAACCACGTACCTGGTGTATCTTCATGCTGTATTCACTTGATAAAGTTGCAGCTGATGTCTTGTGACAGTGTAGTAGCCTGGTTACATGCAGCACTTTCTTCTTTTAACAAGACAATTTAATAATCTAGGTCTTTTATTAGGTTAGGGGCTATATTAGAATGATGATGGGTCAATGGTATTTGTTACTCCAATACAGCCCCTTCCCTCAGCAATGCTATTTTGTGAAAACAAACTTGATTAAATTGAAACTTCTTGGGTTCACGTGTCCTTGAGTATTTCATAGTGTAACAGCAAAGATGCCCCTTTTTGTTTCAGTCTTCCCTCTGTTCTATAATGTTTTAGAGACTTAAGTTGAGCACCTCTTTCTGCTTATTCAATCAATTTTTAAAAAAGGTGAATGGTTGTCTTTATGAAATGACTCCATATAAAATGAAATAATGTGCTAGTGATCGATTTCTGCATGTTGAGGTGCTGTAACTTCTAACACGCAAACTTGAACACAGGAAGTTCCATCTCAACATGAGGAGGAACTTCTTTCCTGTGAGGGTGGCAGAGCCCTGGAACAGGCTGCTCAGAGAGGTGGTGGAGTCTCCATCTCTGGAGACATTCCAAACCCACCTAGATGTGTTCCTATCCAGCCTGCTGTGGGTGACCCTGCTCTGGCAGGGGGTTGGACAAGATGATGTCCAGAGGTCCCTTCCAACCCCGTACCATTCAGTGATTACCCAGGACTTGGTTTAGACATTCCTGTCTTTTCTTTGTACCTCCTTCCAGGATAGCCCATTTCCTAGTTGTTATTTTTTTAAACAAATAAGGAAGCAGCAAAATCTCCAGCTTTCAGTTACCCATTCTCTGAGAGACGTTAAGATCTCCTCTGGTTTTGTTTGCCTTCCCTCCTTGAGATCATGAGCATCTTTGGATAGTGAAGTCACCTTCTTGTGCTCTCAGACACTGTTTTGCAGATCCATGGCAAGCCATGAAAGAAATGGCTTGCGTTTTTAGGCTTTATTCAAAAAATAAAGTGTCTCTTCAGTAACTCCCACTGCGTTCAGGGCGTGTTTTCTTGAATTGTAATTAGCAGTGACCCTAATTGTTAACTATGTGGGAGAGTAAAGCTCGATTATAAATACTGCACAGATCTTTTCACTAAAAATTTGACTTCAGTAAAACCAGTTAATTAAACTTGCTCTTAAAAATTAATTACGTATGTGCTGGAAACGTGATGGTTCTTGTATCTTTAAAAAACCTTAAAAACAAAAAACACAGCACTTTGGCAGGGTTAAGAACAATTAGAAATTTTCTCTCCATTAACACAACTGACAGTCAAAGGTATTTTCCACCTGTATAAAGTGAAAACTCCAGAGCCCTCTTTTTTGTTCTCAAGGTACTAACAAAAGTTTGCATTTATGTCCTCTGTTGTATTCGACAGACTATTTAAAACTTCTTTTTTGAGTCCCAAGCAACCAGTAAAAAAAGGTTTCTACATCAAAGATATCGACAATATTTAGGCATCAACTAAGTGCTCTTAAAATACTATTTTGATTCTTGATTTTTAGAAGCAGAAAAAGGAGGTACAAGTAGCATAATTCACATTTGTGCAGGGATAGTGCAGAATCACTGTCAAAAGTTACATCTTCATATGTATGTTGGTATCATTGATTACTTTTTTTTCAATATTTCATGCTTTCTCCCCAAGCCTTCAACATCTATCTTCAGTATAACTACAGTCCTGGAAGACGTTAATGTTTTTGTTTGTTTCTTTTGGGGATATTTATCTTGTTTCTGACACAGGAAGGAGAACGTGTAGAAGGCTAGTTCAGTCTGGCTTTATTCTTGTCATGTCTTATTTAGAAGCTCTTAGAGGCAAAAAGACTCATGCAAACTATCATTGAAAATATATCAAATGAACAATTGAATTGCGTTTTCCTGAATAGCTTAGAATAATTTAGTTTTCTAATTTGAGAATGAACAGTAATAAAATATTTTGAAGAGACTGATATAAAATATCTTGAAAAAAAAACAATAAAATACCCTGGAAAAAAAAAGAAATATCCTGAAGAGATATTAAAAAAATTGACAGAGTATATATTAATGGAAGGCTGTGTGTATGTGTGCTACATAATCCAAGATTAACATGAAATACAGTATTTGTAGTATATCTCTGGCTGTGTTTGGAGACAGGGCGGTGGCATTTTCAATGAGGACCGAAGGAACTGGTTGACAAACAGAAGATGATTAGGAGAAAGCATGTGGTACAGCCACTTCACCACTTCTGTGGTGAACTTAGATAATGCTGACCTTGGGGGACCAATTTTTTGTTTAGTGGGAGTGCCAGTAAGAGCACCAGTTGGAAAAATATGTTTACTGGGGTCCAGTCCATGCAAGTGAATTGAATGGTACAAAGATCACTGAATACCTACATTATTTATTTTTGTTATGCTAACACACTACTCTAAATGCTGTATTTTACCAAATTTGAAAATAGGAGTAGAATCTCTTTGTATTAATTTTTAAGGGGAGATAGCTTGAGTGTGTGTAAAATACTTCTTGTGGAGAAGATAAAGACAAGAGGAGAACTCTCAATTTTGTCTTGAAAGACTCCGGGTTTATCCATTCCCTGTTAAACTGTGTTGTGTGTTGCCTCATTAGTTCACCCAACAGCTTCATTTAGATTTGCTGTTAACGGGGAAAGCAATTAAGCCTGCAGGGCCGCACAGATCAGAGCTATGGAAATTTGCCATAATGCCTAAGTCACTTTGAGATATTTCTTTTCAGCCCCACATCTTCTTAAAATTGGGGCAGGAGCGTATTGTGGTGAAGAGCAGCGAATACGTACCCAAAAGTGGTTCGGTACCCACACTATTAGTTAAAAGTGGTTTGAGTGTAACACGAGCTGCTGGGATGGAAACTAATTTTCATTACTTTTATGTATGAGAAGGCTTACAAAAGGGAAGTAGGTAACATTTAATAAACTCACAAAGACAGTCTCACCAAGTCATTAGTAGCGGTGAGTCTGCTGGGCTTTTTCTTGGTGATATTAAAAAAATAACGCAGGCCTGCACAAAAGGATTTTAGGAGTTTTTTATTTTCTCCTATTAACCAAAGATAATGCCTTTACATTAATTACAAGGCTTTATTTTAAGCATAAAGCACTGCAAAGTCACAGAGAAATTATGATAACAGATTAAGTTTTATATCCAATTACCAGAATTTCTTTTTATCTTTCAACAGAGGGTAGGAGAGCTGAGTAGAGACAAAGCACCAGCTCAACACCCCAGAACAGATATTCAGCAAGTGTGAACTGACTTAACTACACTGAAGTTTGGTAAAAATGTTTTTACCAAAAGCAGAAGAACATTAGGTCTAAAATGTTTTTTTTAATACGTCTGTGGGTTAATTTGAATGGGAACTCCCCTGGGGAAAATGATCATTCATTTTAAGATATTGATGTCTCTCACTATTAGTTAGGGGAAAAGTATAAAAGAGAAGGGAGAAAGCAAATAAAACCTTTTTATTATTATTATTTGCTCATACCAGAATGGAAGAACTGTAAAATTCAACTTTTTCTCAAAGTTAATTTTCTTTAAAAAAAAAAAGAAAATAACCCATCACAAGATTTATTTATTTTTCATGCCTGTTTGTTTATTTTATCTATTTTGCTATACTATTTACATTTTGAAGGGAAGGCACTTGAAGATGGTGTTTCAGTTTCGTAGTGCAAATAGATCACAAAGGCTCGATTGTCATCTGCAGCCAACCTGTGCCTGTACTTCCCTCATCTTATTTCTTCTGCTCAATCATAGAATCATAGAACCATAGAATAGTTTGGGTTGGAAGGGACCTTAAAGATCATCCAGTTCCAACCCCCTGCCATGGGCAGGGACACCTCCCACCAGACCAGGTTGCTCCAAGCCCCATCCAGCCTGGCCTTGAACCCCTCCAGGGATGGGGCAGCCACAGCTTCTCTGGGCAACCTCTTCCAGTGTCTCACCACCCTCACAGGAAATAATTTCTTCCTGAAATCCAATCTAAATCTCCCCTCTTTCAGTTTAAAATCATTACCCCTTGTCCTATCACTCCCGTCCCTGACCAAGAGTCCCTCCCCATCTCTCCTGTAGCCCCTTC
This sequence comes from Calidris pugnax, assembly GCF_001431845.1. NCBI lineage: Eukaryota > Metazoa > Chordata > Aves > Charadriiformes > Scolopacidae > Calidris > Calidris pugnax. Next base: position 463,377 of record NW_015090996.1, on the reverse strand, counting down.
AGGGACTGGAAGGGGCTCTAAGGTCTCCCCAGAATCGAGATGACTAGAGCCACCTCCGGGATGTTCCACCTTGGAGCTGACCTAGGCAGTAAATAAGAATTAAGAGTACCAGGACACAACCCTGCCCTCACCATGGTTTACGAGCAGCTCTGGTGATTCTGCAGTGGAAAGAACTTCCTCACAGCTCTGTGCCACCAGCGTCAGTTACCAATGTCTTGGCTCGAGAAACAAGGGACCTCATTTTAAAGCAGAAGAGCTGAGTGTTTACAGCTATAAAATGAATAGTAAAAACGAATTTTTAATTTGAAGACAAAAGGTGCATAAATAGATCCGTCTAACCACAAAAATGTTCCAACAGGATAGTAAAGACATAGAGACAAAACCATTAACATTAATGACAATCTACTTCTTCTGTTTTAAAAGGTTGGTTATCCAGTTTCCTCTATCTGATTGATAAGATGTTATAAATGTCAGAAGAGTTTGTATTTTCTAGTTAAACTTGCTAGAATTGTTTATACTGAGATCAAAGATACACGTGTTCCTTTATTATATGTTCTTTTCCATGTTTCTTGTAGGCAAGTTAATTAAAATATTTCACTAAAAATTACACTAAATACAGAGCACAATAACAGCAATCTTTGAAGATTCCAAAAACTTTATCAAAAGAACACCATTTATATTTACTTGAAATTGGTGTATGTTAGGGTAATTACTGCTGTGCCTTCAGGGTAAAGGAAGTACTCGCAGCCAAATTATACAAGGGTGTGGATTAAATGAAGCATTACTCTCTGTTTGGCAGCAGAGGCCACAGATTGCAAAACCAGGGTGTGACGTAGCACTGTGGAAAGACGCTGCCAAGAGTGATTTGGCCTGAGTGTGCCCTTACTTTCTCAATTATGTGGATCCTAAAACAAGCAAATCTAATTAATTCCTAAGTAGAGAGGTCCTGTTAACTGTTTTCAGCCTGAGCTTCTCTGGACTTTCAGATAGAGCTTGTAATTTTTCAGCTATTGAGCCACAAGACAGCAAGTGTTGACAGAGAGCATTTTTGGCAGGTTTCAGAGGTGGAAACAGTTCTTCTGCCCAAGGACTCTGCAGTAAAGTACCCCTTCTCTGGCCAGCAGAAAGTTCAGGTCAGCAAGGATGCTGTCTGTTCAGCAGTAAGCCCGAGTGAATAAAATGAGCAGATTGATCCCTCCTTGTTTTGCTCTGATCCTTCTGTTTCCAGAGTTTCCAGAGGAGCTGGGAGGACTGTGCAAAAGACCCAGTAGCAGCCTTGGTGCACAGGAGGGAAGCATCTCCTCCTCCCAGCAGGAGACCTAGGTCCTTTGACAAGGGAGCAAAGCCAAGTAAATATAAAAAAATAAATCTATATTTTTAAGCTAGATTATGTATGTATGCCAAAAAAAGGAGACCTAGGTCCTTTGACAAGGGAGCAAAACCAAGTAAATTAAAAAAAAATAAATCTATATTTTTAAACTAGATTATGTATGTATACTAAAAAAGGATGGATACTTTTAAAACTATTTTAAAAACTCTTTGCTAATTTTGTAGATCGATATTTATGTTTGAAACAACTGAACTTTTATGGATTCATATGCAGCTGCTGTTACCCTCGTTGCTGAAGCACCAAGTTCAGTGAGAGCAAGCTTCCCTCTTGATTCCTTCTACTAATATAATAACATAACACCTTTTAAATTAACTTTGGGTTTCTCTGATCCATCTTACGCTCCTCAATAGACTGTGATAGCAATGTAGCTTGATACTGATGATGTTGGTCCTGTGGAAGCTAATGGTAGAGGATGGTGGCTTGGGGAAGCGCTTAGAAAGCTGAAGGGGCGTGCAGAGAAGTGAAGGCCTCGATGGGTGTGTGACTTACACATTGCTGTTGTCACACAACCTGGTGACTCAGTATTATTTACAGAGCTGGCTCCTGTGTGCTGCTTGGGTCCAGATGAAATGAGAGCTTCCCTAGAGCCTGCCTCCTCACTGTTAGCTTGCTTTCCTGCTCACTGGAGGTTGTGAGGAACCATGACTCATTGCTTGCTGGCTTCAAGTACAGCGGTAGAGCTGCCTTCCACGTTTTCAGGGGTAGAATTTTATTTGGCTGTTTTCTGCAGCCTTATGGGCACGCTCCAGTGAAGGAGCAGATTGCACAGGTTCCTTCCTCATCTTTTTCCCTCTCAAGTAGGGCTCAGTCTCTGCAGTTTTTATTTCCTCATCCAGAGAAAAAAGTTTTGAATGACACATAGGCAAATTGAAAAAAATATCTTTGCAGTCTTTCCTGCTTGCTTGACCGCAGGCTTTGCTGTGAAGCACTGGGCAGTCCTTCTGCAGAAGACTCTTACTCAGACTGTAACATAGATGGTATTTGAAACTGTATATCCCATCTCAATGGTGATTATCACATCCCCATATGCTTCTAGATAATCACACCCCCTTATCTTATCATGTCATTATCTCCTATTTTAACTAGGGGACCAGTGTCTCTACTTCGGCTGTCTATGTTAGCTTATGTTGCCTCATTGACTGGTTGGGTTTTTTTCCAGATTAGCTGTTGCAGTGACATATATTGATATAGGTCTTTCTGGAATCCATTCAGAACCTGACTAGTCAAAGGAAGCAGTCTGCTGCAGCTAATATGCCAAAGAAGAAAATGCAGAAAATTGGAGCTTACTTAATAGTATATGGTGAGCGTCTTTTGGTGTGCTACATTGCCTAGTAGCAGAAAATGTTTTGAGAATTCTTTCAGCAAACTTCTGGTTGTCACTATCCACCAGTAGAGCAAAGGAAGTGATTCCCTTAGCTTCCCCCCCCCCCCAGCAAGGAACTGCTAAGATTCACTTTGTAAGATTGTATTTTCTACTGTTTTTCAGGTGAAGGTCATAAATAGGCTCTGTTTTCCTAGTGCTTCCATCTTTGAATTTTCTTCTTTGGATAACCATATTTAAGCAGAGTTCACCTCAAATAAAAAAGGATGGTTTTGTCCTTGAAGTTTGGGGGGTTTTTTTAGGCTGCCTGGATTCAGAGGAGGTTATCAGTGAGGTCTGTCACCTCCTCTACTTCTTCAGGAGAATCTGGTGAAACAGTTCTTTATAACTTCAGTGTGATGCACATTGCTAGTTGAAGATTTCTCTGTGAGATGGGTACAAGCTAAAACTGAATTTGTATTTATCTCCTTTAAGGAGATAAATCACTCTCTTGGAATTTTTCATTTTAGAAACAGATTCAGAATTTGAGTTTTGAACTATATTTTGATTAATTAGTGGTAACTTCTCATCTTTTGTGTCCAGCACTTCCATCTAACAATATGTTCAGCCCAAATGTGCTTGCTTCAGGTTTGACTGAATAAAAAGCGGAACTAACAGGAGAAGAAAGATAATTGTGCCACTGTTATTTGGAAAATCTGGAGTGCAGTGCCCACTTCATAAACATCTGTAATGCACCACATCATGTGTACATGATAACAGTAATTAATTGGAAAGTTGCTTTCCTTGTGCTAAAGACCACAAAGGACAGTTTCATCTCTTTTTGACTACTTGTACACGTAAAAGATCTTCAGCAATTGAAATTGTGGTTTGAATTAAGCATCTTACTGCAAATCAGCTTTTCTTACCACAACAAATTATTTTCAGGGTAAGTTCCAGGAATCCCACAAAGAGAACAAGGTGTGTCCAGGGTTGTCTGTGTCACCAGGGCTTGAGTTAATAATTTGGCACATGGGAATGTGCAAAAACCATCTAGGAAGATTTAACAAACAACTGTGTGCTTTTATGTGCACAAGGCTAGTGAGGCAAATGTGTTGAGAGTCGCAAACTCCTGGAGTGTTACTAGGCAGGTTTCTGTCTTTTGTGCACTTGTTTGGTCCTTTTAAAGAAACAAATGATTGTGTGGCAGTTAGCAATTAAGACAGTTTTAAAGAAACCTAGGTATTTTTCACAATTCATAAGGTATAGAAATAGGTTACTTTCATAATAAGCTACAGAGAAGAATTTCCTGTCCTTAAATATTCAGGCCTCAATAAAGCTCTTTCTCTTATTGCTAAGTATGGAAACTTTGCAGTTGCTTCTTTTGTGTGGATTTTGGGTTATTGGAGATGCAGGATAAGCATAGTCAGTAGGGATTTTAGCTGCTGCTGTTAGTCAAACTGGAGAAGATGGGTGATGTAATTAAGCTTATATGTTAAAATATTGCATTTTTTATCAGTTTGGCACTACCTGTGTGATAATGTGAAAAAGCTGTCATGTTATTGCATTAACTACTTATTTCATGATACTTCAGAAAATATTTAGTCACATTATATCTCTGTATTAATTCTGAATTTAATTTTAATCAATGTTTTTGTGTACATCTTTAGACTTGCTTTGCGAATACTTTTGTTTGTAAAATTCCTATACAAATAAGATACAAATTCACTGGATAGGACTGTAACTTTTACTTGCTGGCTTGACGCTGAGATAGTGTAAAGTCTTACTTTCTTATAACACCAGTTGCAATGATTTGGGTTGCTGATAGAACCTTGGAGAGAAGATTGTTCTCTCCAGGATATCCAGACTTCTGGAAATGGGAGTTTAGCCCAAAGCTGGTCACAATCCCTCTTCATGGAGCCGCTTGTCTTTGTTTTCTGTCTTTTACCTCTCCTCAGATCAGTGAAATGGGAGTTTAGCCCAAAGCTGGTCACACTCCCTCTTCATGAACCCACTTGTCTTTGTTTTCTCCTTTTACCTCTCCTCAGATCAGGTACCACTTTGTAAACAGGAGGGAATATTGCCTCCTAATGATCTTTGCAAACAGTTTCCTTTCCATGCTCATTTTTTATATCTCCTCCACCTAATACCCAAGGGAAAATCTGTCTAGAACTGATTGCTTTGCAGCTCTTTGTCAAGTGATAACTCAAAGTTCCTATCAGGGTCTCCCGTACTAGAAGGTGACCCTTAATGGCCAAGTCATCTCTTTGCTTTCTCCAAAGTGGCCTAACAATTGGTATCCACATATTTGTATAACCAGTGTAACTTCTGCTAGAGTACTTGCATATTGGCTGAAGGCTGAGAGTATAGAAAGAGTGATGCTTTCTAAAAAGCATTCTGAAAATCCACTGCTGTAAAAGTAGCAGCAGGTTGCTATGGAATTCTAGAAAACTTCGTGGACTTTGTAAGTGAAGGAAACTGAAAAATCGACATCATTGAAATCTGTGTGCAGCTGGATCTGCAATGTGTTGCTTTCATGTTAGACTTTTCAGCATATTTTCCTCCGTAATGGATGATACCAGTATTAATCTCAAGCGTTTTGTCATATATTATTTACAAGGAAGCATATTCATATTTTGTTACCAAAGTTGCTACATGCCATCATTTTATTTCCATTTGCAGTTGGAAACAAATTAGAAAGGACTTGCTTATTCATACGTGTTCTAATCACCAATGTGTAGAAAAACTCTCCTTGTAGCTTGTTCATAAATTGTCTGAAAACTCGAAAGTGTGGAGGCACAGACACTTACATGTGGTAGGTTGGTTTCACCACACACACATTCTCATGAAATATCTGACCAATCTAGTTTCTGAACTTCAAATGGAAAATAAACTTGGGAATGTATATTAAAGACATAGCCTTCTATTTCTGAAAACACAATAATAAGTGTACCTGCTCTGAGCTTTTTTCCTTTCTTACTCTTGATTTTAGACCATATAAAAATTCTTACGTAATGGCTTCCTGATTTAGTGCCTGCCAATGGTCCTGCATTTTTCAGGTTTAATAATGTATGAATTGTTTGGCAATGTCATGGAATTTTCTGGTAATATTTTCTCAAAGTTAATATTCAGTACTGGCTGAAAGTGCTAATTTAATGGAGAAATTAGACTTGGTACAAACTGCTAATGGCTATTTTTGTCATGATAAAGACCTGAAATATCAAGCTGACTTATTTTTTCCAGCATATTGCATGTGATGTTGCTGATACTATTTTTCCTTGAATGCAAATGTTAGAAAAATGCTACATATGTTCTTCAAGCAGTTACAAGATTATTATTATTTTTTTCGGTCAGGACTTGATTTGACATTGTGAGGCTACTGGGTAATATAGAAACTCAGTAGTTCATGCAGTAACTGGCTATTTTTTCTTAGCTGAGAAGACTTTGCATTGCAAAAATGTTAATGGCTGATTTTGAAAAGTGTTTGTGGTATTCTAAGCTTTCCATTTGTAGAGCAACAGGCTAATTTGGTTTAAATGTGGGTAAGTAGCCATTGCTGAATTTCAGTTGTGGGAGGAACTACATATAATCCTTACACTTTGGTTTTTTCCTTGCATAATTTTCATTCTTTGACTTTTATCCCTACTCAAGTATGATTTTGAAGACATGAGTAGACCTCCTGAGGTCAGTAGATACTAGACTGTGAGAGTTACAGATAAAGTTCTGTTTAGTTGTACTACATAGAAATTAACTGCATTAATAAACAGAACTGAACTGTACTACATATTTTTAGGGAACAGCTAAGCATAAATCCTTCTTAAGAGCTTCATTTCCTCTGACTCAAGGGGGTAAGCTAATGCAGAAGCAAAAATATTACCAAATCCAAAAGTGAAGGTTGCTATTTCAGTGTTGGGCGTCCACAACTCCAAGGGACTGCACTTTCTATATTTCATGAAGTATTTGTTTATAAGGTAACACCACAAGCTTATTTAATATAATAAAAAAGAAGTTTCTTTTCAAATTTGATTTGGCTTGTTTGCCTTTAAATAGTCCTGGCAAGCTTTGCAAAACTACTAATGACTTTCTCGGGATATCTGCAGCACTAGAAGAAAAATAACTCTTATTAATACAAAGTATGTGTCATAGTCTGCATTTTCCTTACATCTCTTTTTATCTGCTATCTAGAACTTGTAAATAATATTGCCAATCTGATTTCAGAACGCTGATGGTATCTTTGCAGGCTTATTGATGTTTGCTGTAAAGTCACCTTCTGTTCTCCGTGTTGTAGAAAGAAACAACTGGGTACTATAAACCCCTGCTCATTTTCAGTTGTATCTCCTCTGCCATTATGATGTAACCTTAGAGGTTGTCATAAATTAGCACGTTCCTGATTAGCATGAACTCAATAAATGTTCTTTACTTCAAAAGAATGCTTGGGACACGTGCTACTACTTGCATTGTTTATATATGGTACTGTAGAAACTTAACATTTGCAAGAAAAATGTAAGATGATGATTTGATAAGATTACTCAGAAATAATTAGGTGGGTGTGTAGGCTGCTAAATGTATTTGATTTTAATCTCTAATTAAAAAGTTGGATTTTTTAATTGTTTTTGTGATGCAATAGTTTTTACTTCATTATACCTTTTGTAAATAGGGGCCGAATTCTGCATGTTCATTGTGCCTAAGCACAGGATGAATGTATTCATCTGAAACAGTGTTCTCAACGCCAGTGACAGACTATTTCCACAGTGTCTTCTGAAGGATTCGTCTAAGAATCAGAGCAAACACACATTTCTGCCCTTGTAGACCTCAAACCAGGCATGAAAAAATGATGGGTAACCTTGAATGAATACCTCTATGCATTCCTTTGGCTGATGGTAGCTGTAATTATGTTGTGGGATATGGCACTGCCAGAAGCGTAGTGTTTTCTTCATGTTAGTCCTGTCTGATTCTGAGGTCTCTTATGTGAAGATTGGAATTAGGTGATGTTGCAGCAAAGGTATCTCTCGGGGGATCTACAGGTGTGAATTCAAGCCTTGCTCCATTCCACTGCTCCGCTGTTCACTTAGCTCTGCTGGAAGGGCCTGCTCGGTCATTTGGGCTGGGGAATGGGGGACAACCACATGCAGTCCCTAGAGATAACAGTACCTGTCCTTGGATAAGAAAGTAACTATGTTTAAGCACACTAGAACAGTTGTCTTTCTGAGTTTAGGAAGGCTGTGACTGACTCATGGTTTGAGAAGCCAGAGTCCTCCTAATAGCTGGAGTTCGGCGTCTACTAGAAACTCAGGTGCTGGTATGAAAAAACCAGCAGCAATAGGTGTGGAACTGCATGGTACTGGATTGTGTAACTCCCTATACTGTTTTTAATACCAGCGTTTAGTAGACAATTGGTTAAAAAGGTAAATATTCCTTAGGGAGACCATATAGCAGCTTTCCAGTTTCTGAAGGGCACCTACAAGAAAGCTGGAGAGGGAGTTTTTACCACGGCATGTAGAGATGGGGTGAGAGGTAATGGCTTCAAACTAAAAAAGGGGAGGTTTAGATCAGTTATTAGGAAGAAATTCTTTCCTGTGAGGGTGGTGAGACCCTGGAAGAGGTTGCCCAGAGAAGCTGTGGCTGCCCCATCCCTGGAGGGGTTCAAGGCCAGGCTTTGAGAAACTTGAGGTGTCCCAGCCCATGACAAGGGGTTGGAACTGGATGATCTTTAAGGTCCCTTCCAAGTCTAACCATTCTATGTTTCTATAAATTAACAGAAATTTCTCTATATAACTTATAGAAAGTAAGACAGTAAACAGTGAGGGATTTTTATTTGTCCGATATACTATGTGGTTTGATTTTAAGTGGATAGATTCAGGTTAACAAATTGGAACCCCACTTAGAAAATGAGAATGACATTGAGGAGGTGGTTTAGTCTTTTCCAGTTGCTCTGATAGAATAAAAAAGCGGAAAAAGACAAGGAGAGGGATAGCAACAGCATGGGCTCACCTGCTGTCAAGTAGACTTCTGTCCGTTCAGAATACATTGGAAGAATCTTGTGGATGTTTGTAGAAGTCCTTTGCAATCAGTAGTGATGCCATCACAGGACTTTTGTATTTACACTTAAACACAACATGTGAGAACCATCTATTTTGAGATCATACATTTTAAGTGGCTTGCAAGATACGAGCTCTCAAGAGAATTACCTATTTCCTTTGACGTTTACAAAGAAAACACTATTTTAGAAAGAATGCTAAAAATACTCTGTTCCTTGTCTCACTTTGAATTGCTTTTGAATGTAGTTTTCTTGCTCTGCCTTCAGCCAAATGTGTTCCAAAGGAGTTTTAAAAGATATGGTAGAGATTAAACTTCATTGAAACAATTTTCAATACACTTTGGCCCTGTTCATTCTCCTGCTCAATTTGGAATATGTTCAAAATCCTAGGTGCTAGATTGAGTTATGTTGAGCAGGATTTGAAGTGGGTTTTCACCTTCAGCATTGGATATTAGTAAAGCATCTGTTTTGGATATTAGTAAAACAAAAAGGTAGGCTTGTGTTGAGTGCAGCCATCCATTCCTTTCATTTTATGTGAGCTGCATCTGAAAATGTTTGCGGTGAGTTTTGAAAGTATTTGTGATCCTGTGTTGCAGTAAAGGAAAACAAGTTCTTATCCAATATATAAACAATCTTTTTATTTAAGGCATTCTGTTTGATCTATTAAAGCGTAATTGTTGTGAGGATAAAGCCTTTGAGGGAAGATTAATATATATTTAGATCATTACAAAATGATGTTCTTTCTCTTATATTTTACCTGGCTTGAAAAACAAAATTACAGAAAGAACTGTGTATTGCTGCTCTAAAAGCCATTACTTTTAAAAACCTCAACTTTCCTTTGAAGCCTAAAGTAGAGATTATACATGTTAAAAGGTCTTTTGGTGACAATGGTCATACTTTTGAATAGGTGACCATGCTGAAATCTTAATTCTGTTTACTGGGAACACTTTTAAAACCCCAGATGATCAGTAGCAAAAAGACTAAGCTGATACACACACATATTTATCTTATATTTCCCCAGTGTTTGTTGTTTATTTGGATGTATTTTCACTATTTTGCAAGAGTCCACAATGTTAATTGTAAGAAGAGTGTCTGCAATAAGAAATAATCATTTCCTAAAGGCATAGTTTATTTTCATGTTTTCAGGATTTGTTTGTGGGGTTTTTTAGACATTAATAATGCGTATAAACTATAAGTAAAATTAAATTAAAAATAGAATAATAGGAAACTGGAAGAGGGAAGGTTCTTTTTCTCTGTGTGCTTTAGAAGGGTCGTCACAGAAATGTCTGAATATTAACTTTTTTCAATTTTCTTAGTTGTTCATTGGTGTTCTTTGATTTTCTGAAGATTTTTCAGGATAAACTTTTGTATGATTTCATTAAGTGTGGATTCCAGGATATGGTAATCCTGGGAGATTTATGATGCACATAAGATATGGCATTAATACTTTATTAATTAACAGAATTAATACCTTATTAATTAACAGAATTAATTTATCAAGAGGATTTCACAAAGGGAGAAAAAGCCTTCTTTTGAAAAATTAATTAAAACATACATTCTGTAATGAATATTCTCTCCGTTTCTATTAAAAGAGGAAATTTTCACAGAAATGTTTAATACTAGGTGATTGTAGGCATCCCAGTAGAATAACAGAGCAATTATTTGACTTCCTGGAAGGCTCTATTCCCTGTTGCAGCTCTTTTGCTATTAATATAAACCAAATATAATAGCTAAAAATGCTGTTATTTAATAGGAAGTGGCTTTAATTATTACAAGTGCTATTTTGGGGCATTGTTGCTGTTCTATAAATTTCTGTGTGAGTCTGAAAATCTGTTTGGAAGTGAACTCATCTACTTCCTGTGTGTTTCAGCCCAATTATTTACAATTTGATCAATTCACACTGATGTGCTTATCTAGAAGTTTTCTTCGTGAAAGCATGCAATAAAACTGGGAACCTGGTAATACAGACATGTTTGGGACAGGAGGACATCTACTCAGTTTCTCTCATCTTCTTTTCTCTTTAATTGCAATTATTTTGGCAGAGAATATTTTGCCAGGAGTGACCCAGGGGAACCTTTCAGAATATTTTGCCAGGAGTGACCCAGGGGAACCAAGGATGGACTTTCACTGTTCAAATTGTACAGGAAATTAATACAGTTTCAGACTCTCTCTCAAGGCACCTGAAAACCTACACTGGTTTTCAGAAGGTACCAACTCCTTGGCAGGCTTTTACCTAAAGCCAGCACGTCCTTGGACTCCCAAAATAATCGTAGCAAGGGAATTCTGTGGACCATAAAGAGCAGCTGTCCTGATGTTAAATTGTGTCAGCATTGTGTGAAAACTCTGATCATTTGAGAAGAAGCAATAGCATCCATCATTTTGAGACATCTGACATTGCATTTAGACATTAGCAGTAGCTTCTTCTAGAAATAATTTATTCTTCTCATGTAAAATTCCCTATAAGGGAAGCCACTGAAGAATCAATGCAGAGTGATAGGAACCACAGAAATTCAAATGTTAATGCTTTCATAGGGAAGTTCAGCTTCTCAAGATGTACAGGGTTTTGAAGCTGAAGAGAGCAAATGCTGTTAAGAAAGAAGATTGCTGGAGAGTTCAAGTAAACCCTCAGAATCAATAAAAATCCTTCTTTATAGTGATTCTGAAGCATCCTTAAGATAAGACAGTCTAGGTTAACCTGGATGTTGGGTTTTTTTCAGGTTTGACCTTACAAGGGATTTAATGACCTTATTTATATAAGCTCAGGCTAAGTGAGAGTCCCAACAGGTCACAGTGTCCTGTAAACTTCATTTTTTGGATGAAGTGGAGATGTTCTTTTGCGTTCCTGACCTCAATTTCAGTACCTCCCTATCGTAGGTGAAAAGTTTGCCCAGACTGGATCAGAGATAACCAAAGCAAGCACTGCAGAGGCTGTTGGTCACACCTCCTCTGTGTCATTTACGTGCTTCATCAAGCATGGAACCACGTCAAGCCAATAGCTGTATAAAATTGCTTTAAAAATCCACTGCATCAGTTGAGAAAGAAGGGATGGATATTCCCTTGCTTGCTGAATGGACCTTGTTCGGTGAATGAGGAAGATTTGAACAGATTGGGGTTTGGATTATATTTCTTTAATATGACTCCTCTGAATGTAGGAGCTACTAAAGGAGTGTGTGAGATCTGAAAACAACTACTGGATGACACTAGAGACTAGTTTTGGGTAACCCATAGACATGGTCAATAGGAACAAATAACTCTGGATGGATGACACTAGAGACTAGTTTTGGGTAACTGATAAGACATGGTCAATAGGAACAAATAACACTGGCTCTGTGGAGCATAGAAATTTGGACCCAAGTGTTGGTCTATTTAGTGTTTACATCTCAAGCGAAGTAAGAATTTCCTTCTTGTTTTGGAAGAAAGCTTTAGTCCTGGAGAACACTGTCAAAACCAGTGCCAGCTGCTGGAATTCAGTGCAGCACTCCTTATATCTTGGAGTTGCACGTCTCTCTCTCTCCTACGCTTGCAGCAGAACAGGTCTGTGCTGCCCATTATTGAGCCTTAATTGGGGATATCGGTCTAACCATAAAGTTTTCACCTGACAAGCAGCTAAATATATAGAGACTGCACAGGAGTACTCATATGCACAAACATACAGTCCAGAAGTATGTGGAGGTGGTAATATTTTCCTTAGAACAAGAAAGTCAATGATATTACTGATAAAAATATGGATTAATATTTATTTTTAATTAAAGTTGCAAGATTTTTCCTAACAAACAATAGCTTTCGTCATATATTTTGTATAGCTTCTATCTTAGAATGGGTTTGTATTAACTGGTGCAACACTACGATGCTCAAAATTCTATGGTAGGATATTTTTCTAAAGAAAAAAATGTTTTTCAGTCATGGAGACATTTCATTGCTCTTGAGTTTGTTGTTGTTTGGGTTTTTTTTCCAAAGAATTGCTAATGACACTTGTATGCAATAGTATTTCCATATGTGGTATCGTCTCTGTAGCAGTTTGGTTTCTAACTGTATGAGTATGTAGATAATATTAATAGGAGTAATATCTCCACTGACTTTTGATGTTAATCCTGAAGGAATGTTTCAGCAAATATCTTATTAGAAAAATGGTAAAATTCAGGTCTGTCGTCTTTGAGTACGGGTTGAATTCAGGAAAAGGTTTCTATTCTTATTTCTTTCATCTTCTGAAAAGTGACGGAAAAAAGTTATAAAAATCAAAGGAAGCCTTTCAAAATGAAGTATTTCAGAATTTGTAAAAGGCTTTTTTGAAATTATTAAGATCACAAAATTTTTAATTCATACACAAAATTGAAAAATCAAGTATTGCACCTGATTTAAGACTCCTCGCAAGCACGAAATTATTCACACGCGGAAGATCTGCAGGAGCACGGTTTAACTGTCATTATTTGAGCTTGCAGCTTTTATGAGCTTTAGAAATATCAATAACTTAGTGATTAAACATTTAGGGGTGAATCTCCTGCGAAAGCCAAAGCTACTGGGCTTTAGAAAGTGCTCTGTAGGTGGAGTTGTGCCAGGACACGGGACTCGGAATCCGCAGGGTCCTCTTTATTCAGATACTGGACTCCTGGAGAGCAGGCTTTTGGAGTGGCAAGCGAAAACGAATTTTCAGACCTTACTCCTCTTTGAAAACAAAACTTGTTTCAAATCTAGTGTCTCGCAGAGAAAATCCAGTGGGTTTAACTCTGTGCTGTCTGGCATCTCTACACAGGAGAAGCCGTTCTCCAGCGAAGCTGTAGCGTTTTTCGCTGTCGTCTTCAACAACTTTCAGACTTTTGTATCTTTTCTTTTTTAAGATGTTTTCTTAAGTGTACAGCTGAGGAGACCAATGACAAAAAGATAAATCCATAGATGATGAAAGGATTTTCCTGAGCTTAGTAGTTAACATAATAGTCTGAAAAGAAAAGAATTTACAAGTACTTGTTCAAATGCGCTATGTAGAGGGTGAATAAAATAAACAGCAAGATGTGTTGTGATAGGAACTCAGATGATCAAAGGGAGCTGCTGAATAGGCATAGTTATTCTTTCAGATAAAATAAGGAAGTAATTCCTTTGAGAGTTTTTGTGATCATTTCTGTTGGAAAACTTTGTATGCATTACTCAGAAATTCAATGAAGAGAAAAGCAATACAGCCTAGATAATAGTGTCAGCTTTGAGCACGAGGTGGCATGTGGACATAGCTCGAGCTATTTCTCCAAATCATTTGAATGGAAATATTGGATTAGTTAACCTTGTGGCAGGTCTGTTAGTTAAATAAACCCTCCGACTGTTCCTGACTGAAGGATGCATAGTTGTGACCGAAAGATGCTGCTGCTTTTCATTAGAATTTTGTCAAACATATCCTGCTAACATAATGATTTTAAAATAAAATGGTTTATTCGATGGAAAAGGATAACAAGCAGAAAATTCACAGCTTTTTCTTTTCACAGGGCGTTTCAGCCCAGTAGGAAATCCTCTTAGCCGAACACTATTGGGTAGACTACAGACGGTAAGGAATTCTATCTTTGCATTTTTTTTAAATTGATATTTAACTATAAAATGTCATTATTCACAAGTTCTCATTCTGGGGAGGGTTTTTTTTTCATCCTGTCCTCATCCACAAAAAAGGTATCTTTGAGCAAATTGTCTACATGGGCAAATAAGTTTTTGCTGCAGCCAGCTGGTGGTGAGATCAGATGTCTACAAATTAAAAGCTTTCGATTTTTTCATTATTTACTTCTTGTTGTTTAGCAATAAATAAGCTAAAATCACAGTCCTGTGGTTTTCATTATTAGGAAGAGTTACAAGTATTGCTAAGGAGGGAGAGAAAACTGGAACCATAACTGGAAATTGAATCCCATTTGTGGCACCATGTTTTCATTGTTTACTCATTCTTCACCTTTTTGTAACAAGTGAAATCACAGCTACCCTCTGTTTATTTAATTGCCTATCTGTTAAATATTAGTTGCAAGCTTCTAGTAATTATATTTATTCCTTTCTTTATTTCTGGTTTCCTGATGACCGTAATAAAAATCCAACAGAATCTGTAAATGCCATGAATTCCAACTATACACTTGATAAACCTGCATTAAACACAAAAGATATGGAGCCATTAGTGATGGAAGAAGAAGTTGTGCTTCTGAATATTGAACGTGTGTGTGGCTCCGGAAAGCTGGGCCTGTTTTACTGGAGATGTTAATCCTCCTGCACCCACAGACAGAATACCATGATTTAATATTCTGTCTTAATTGCCTGCTAATTGTAATTCTTCAGAGAAATGTTAGAAAGGGACATAAATTAACTTGGATCATTCACACCTTTACAATTTGGATTTGGGGTTTTGGGTTGGATTGGTTTAGGGGTTTTTTTTGGACCTATCTTTTTTAACAGAATCTGTTAGAGAGTTGTGGAAGGCTTCTTAGATACACAGGATTCAGCAAGAAATTTTGAAAATATGGTTTAATATTGCTGTTTTGTTAGTGGCTAAATGGTTCTTGCTTTCACATTTTCAGGTTTCAGCCATCAATATGTAATTTTTAGGAAAAAGTATAAATTGTTCAATCGGTATTTTAGCATTCTTCATCACAGAAAGCTCCATAAGCATTTACAGGATTTTTGGAAAATACTCAATAGCAGCAAATTTAAAATATTTTATTCTGAGAGGGTTAAATTAAGGGTTTGAATATTTTTGTTACTTTTTCTGTTATACATGCAATAATACATATGTCATAATTGCAGGTAAACTGTAATTTACTCAAAGTAGCATATTTACAACTGAACAAAATAGTTGAAGAGGTTTCGAATGATTTCAGGAGCTGGAGTATTTCACATGCTTCTGAATTGAGCTTTTTATGTCATAATTGCAGGTAAACTGTAATTTACTCAAAGTAGCATATTTACAACTGAACAAAATAGTTGAAGAGGTTTCGAATGATTTCAGGAGCTGGAGTATTTCACATGCTTCTGAATTGAGCTTTTTTCCCTTTTTTTTTCTTTTCTTTCTTTTTTTTTTTTTTATCCCTGTAGGCTTGACTGCAGCAGCTGTGTTTGTATTTCTGTTTTCTGTTTGTACATTGCAGGTTTCAATAAAGTGCAGCCTGACACAGGTTTGGGTTTTTTTCCTCTAGGCAGATTATAGATTCCCATGCTCATTAAATATGGAAGGGCTGTAATCAAATCAGGATTCTAGTCATCTGAAGCCTAAGGAAGTAACTTAACGGTGTCTACAAACAGATTCATTAAGACCAAAGAAGAGTACATTATTCTTAGCAATTAATACTTTTAGAATCCTTTTAATTTAGCTATTAATACTCTCCTTGTACTTCCGTTTCCCGTAGACTAAATTTGTGCAGTAAAGTGTCCTGAGCTAGGAATGTGTTGACAATTAATTGGGCTGGAGAATAAGAACAGAAATACGACAGTGCTAATAACAATACTAAATTATTTTATGCTAAGTCTCAGCATATTTAGCATTTTGTTTAAAACTTCAATTACTGGGATATAGAGTTTGTATGACATTCTTAGGGAAGGAGAGGATTAAGTAAATTTCTGACCCTCGGGTTCATAAGGAAAAAGGAAAACAATGGAGCAACTGTAAAAGCTCAGATTGATTCTGAAAAAATTAGGTGTTTTAAATACTGCCTCACCTTTAAGCTAGTTGGGGCTTTTTGAGTATTATTTAGCATTTTGTTTAAAACTTCACTTACTGGGATATAGAGGTTGTATGACATTCTTAGGGAAGGAGAGGATTAAGTAAATTTCTGACCCTCGGGTTCATAAGGAAAAAGGAAAACAATGGAGCAACTGTAAAAGCTCAGATTGATTCTGAAAAAATTAAGTGTTTTAAATGTTGCCTCACTTTTAAGCCAGTTGGGGCTTTTTGAGTACTTTAAGTTCATTTCTTATTTTGTCTCCTTAAAAACAACCAAACAACTGAACTGCCATAAAACAACAAGAACAAAAAGAACCCCAGAAGGTGACATTCTCAGAACCCAGGCTATTGCACACTGAGGCACTGATTTACTGAACAGACACAAAAAGCTTTAACACTCATTCCCTGTGTATTTACTGGGGTAACAAGTAACACTCCCAGTTTCTCTTCCATTCTGGGAGATGGCAGGTCTGGGGAGGTGGAGTGGAAGGAAGCCATGGCATGTGCAGCATCCAAGAAATAGATGTTGGTCCTTCTTCACGTCACCGTATCTGTCATTCCATCGGGAAAAGGAGGAGGGGGGGCTTTGGCCCTGTTTGCACACACATTGGGGTTCACCTTGGCATATGTAGTGTCTGCCCGAGATTAATCTTAGAAAAGCTGGTTTTCCAAGGGGAGTTATTAAGAGTTAATGACTAATTAGAAGTGGTACTTAATCGGTATGTTTATTCTGTGACAGTGAAGAATGTGTTTACACATAAGGAAGAAGTGTATGAAACCACTGGTGGACTTCGTATTTTCACATATTTTTTTCTTTAAACTTTGGTATTGTGATATTGGAAATAGAAAAGGTGACATTCTCAGAACCCAGGCTATTGCACACTGAGGCACTGATTTACTGAACAGACACAAAAAGCTTTAACACTCATTCCCTGTGTATTTACTGGGGTAACAAGTAACACTCCCAGTTTCTCTTCCATTCTGGGAGATGGCAGGTCTGGGGAGATGGAGTGGAGAGAAGCCATGGCATGTGCAGCATCCAAGAAATAGATGTTGGTCCTTCTTCACGTCACCACATCTGTCATTCCATCAGGAAAAGGAGGAAGGGGGGCTTTGGCCCTGTTTGCACACACATTGGGGTTCACCTTGGCATATGTAGTGTCTGCCCGAGATTAATCTTAGAAAAGCTGGTTTTCCAAGGGGAGTTATTAAGAGTTAATGACTAATTAGAAGTGGTACTTAATCTGTATGTTTATTCTGTGACAGTGAAGTTAATGACTAATTAGAAGTGGTACTTAATCGGTATGTTTATTCTGTGACAGTGAAGAATGTGTTTACACATAAGGAAGAAGTGTATGAAACCACTGGTGGACTTCGTATTTTCACATATTTTTTTCTTTAAACTTTGGTATTGTGGTATTGGAAATAGATTTGTTCAGTAGTAGAAGTGAAATGCTGAAATTTTTACAGAAAAGTCTATAATAACATACCACTTGTTCTTACTCAATGCTTCAGGGAATGAATGCTGCCTAATGCCCAAATCCCGTTGCCCGCTAAACGTCGGCACGAACAAAAGCAAAACCTCCATTACCACAATCACTGAGTCTGTCTAATTAAAAAGCAGCCATAAACATTTTAATTAGTGCTATTATCAGGGATCGGTGACACTTGATACAGCAACTTAGTTATCAGTTTACTCTTACCTGCAATGCTCTTTTGTATTCATGTCTTAAAATGGTTTTTTTTTTGCGTTCTTGTGTTAGAAATTCCAAGGCTCTCTGAATGGGTTAGTTGTGAATAATCAGGGTGATGTTCCACAGTCTAGAACTCTGCATCAACTGCTGGATCTGTTTATCTTCTTCTGAGCGTGTTCTTTACGCTGAAAGCCCCTAACAGCTTTCTTCAACCCAAAGAGGTGTGTCGTGGTGGGCTTTTTCAGCAAGCATTTTGTTCCTGTTTCTCCCAGATGGTCTGCCTCCCCAAAAAGACCAGCTTCTGGTCACCATCTGAGTCACCATCCCTGGCTGTGTTTAAGAACCGTTTAGATGTGGTGTTGGGGGACATGGTGTAGGGGAGAACTTTAGAGTAGGGTAGA
>NW_015090996.1:422649-441675 GCF_001431845.1 Calidris pugnax | reverse complement strand
TGTTTGTACATTGCAGGTTTCAATAAAGTGCAGCCTGACACAGGTTTGGGTTTTTTTCCTCTAGGCAGATTATAGATTCCCATGCTCATTAAATATGGAAGGGCTGTAATCAAATCAGGATTCTAGTCATCTGAAGCCTAAGGAAGTAACTTAACGGTGTCTACAAACAGATTCATTAAGACCAAAGAAGAGTACATTATTCTTAGCAATTAATACTTTTAGAATCCTTTTAATTTAGCTATTAATACTCTCCTTGTACTTCCGTTTCCCGTAGACTAAATTTGTGCAGTAAAGTGTCCTGAGCTAGGAATGTGTTGACAATTAATTGGGCTGGAGAATAAGAACAGAAATACGACAGTGCTAATAACAATACTAAATTATTTTATGCTAAGTCTCAGCTTATTTAGCATTTTGTTTAAAACTTCACTTACTGGGATATAGAGGTTGTATGACATTCTTAGGGAAGGAGAGGATTAAGTAAATTTCTGACCCTCGGGTTCATAAGGAAAAAGGAAAACAATGGAGCAACTGTAAAAGCTCAGATTGATTCTGAAAAAATTAGGTGTTTTAAATACTGCCTCACCTTTAAGCTAGTTGGGGCTTTTTGAGTATTTTAAGTTCATTTCTTATTTTGTCTCCTTAAAAACAACCAAACAACTGAACTGCCATAAAACAACAAGAACAAAAAGAACCCCAGAAGGTGACATTCTCAGAACCCAGGCTATTGCACACTGAGGCACTGATTTACTGAACAGACACAAAAAGCTTTAACACTCATTCCCTGTGTCTTTACTGGAGTAACAAGTAACACTCCCAGTTTCTCTTCCATTCTGGGAGATGGCAGGTCTGGGGAGGTGGAGTGGAAGGAAGCCATGGCATGTGCAGCATCCAAGAAATAGATGTTGGTCCTTCTTCACGTCACCGTATCTGTCATTCCATCGGGAAAAGGAGGAGGGGGGGCTTTGGCCCTGTTTGCACACACATTGGGGTTCACCTTGGCATATGTAGTGTCTGCCCGAGATTAATCTTAGAAAAGCTGGTTTTCCAAGGGGAGTTATTAAGAGTTAATGACTAATTAGAAGTGGTACTTAATCGGTATGTTTATTCTGTGACAGTGAAGAATGTGTTTACACATAAGGAAGAAGTGTATGAAACCACTGGTGGACTTCGTATTTTCACATATTTTTTTCTTTAAACTTTGGTATTGTGATATTGGAAATAGATTTGTTCAGTAGTAGAAATGAAATGCTGAAATTTTGACAGAAAATTCTGTAATAACATACCACTTGTTCTTACTCAATGCTTCAGGGAATGAATGCTGCCTAATGCCCAAATCCCGTTGGCCGCTAAACGTCGGCATGAACAAAAGCAAAACCTCCATTACCACAATCACTGAGCCTGCCTAATTAAAAAGCAGCCATAAACATTTTAATTAGTGCTATTATCAGGGATCGGTGACACTTGATACAGCAACTTAGTTATCAGTTTACTCTTACCTGCAACGCTCTTTTGTATTCGTGTCTTAAAATGTGGTTTTTTTGTGTTCTTGTGTTAGAAATTCCAAGGCTCTCTGAATGGGTTAGTTGTGAATAATCAGGGTGATGTTCCACAGTCTAGAACTCTGCATCAACTGCTGGATCTGTTTATCTTCTTCTGAGCGTGTTCTTTACGCTGAAAGCCCCTAACAGCTTTCTTCAACCCAAAGAGGTGTGTCGTGGTGGGCTTTTTCAGCAAGCATTTTGTTCCTGTTTCTCCCAGATGGTCTGCCTCCCCAAAAAGACCAGCTTCTGGTCACCATCTGAGTCACCATCCCTGGCTGTGTTTAAGAACCGTTTAGATGTGGTGTTGGGGGACATGGTGTAGGGGAGAACTTTAGAGTAGGGTAGACGGTTGGACTTGATGATCCCGAGGTCTCTTCCAGCCTAGATGATTCTATGATTCTGTGATTCTCAGAACATAACTATATATAAACACGTCTATTCCACT
This sequence comes from Calidris pugnax, assembly GCF_001431845.1. Taxonomy (NCBI): domain Eukaryota; kingdom Metazoa; phylum Chordata; class Aves; order Charadriiformes; family Scolopacidae; genus Calidris; species Calidris pugnax. The sequence continues at coordinate 439,689 of NW_015090996.1, read as the reverse complement.
CTTCCAGCCTAGATGATTCTATGATTCTCAGAACATAACTATAGCCCCACATCTATTCCGATGCAAGAAAAAGCATTAACTAGTTTCCAACTTGCATTGAAAAAAAAATAATGTATTAAGAATGGTGGCATTAACTAGTTTCCAACTTGCATTGAAAATAAAGGAGTTGTGAATATTGTATTAATAATGACATATCATACACTTCAGTATGTCTGTGGCTTACTTGGAATCCTGAAAATGTGGCTTAATCTTGCGACGCTAAAAAAAAATGACGTTTCTAAACCCAAAGGGCAGTAGTTTTGGCTGGGTGTTACTTGGAGTGTACCTGGTCCTTTTTGAGGCACTATTTGAGAAGGCAGCCCTTTGTGGGAGGCAGTGGTGGCACTTCCCATGTCCCACTGGATGCAAGGGAAGGGGGTTGTGCAGCCCATGACGTACTTGGAGTATCTCTTTAAGGGGAAACTCTTTGGCTTGTTCTTGCCTTCAAAGTTTAACTCGGTGTCTGAGAACATCCAACATAGTCTCGGGATGACTCATGGATTTTAGCTTGTTATTTCCAAACAGCTCCCTCTCTTCAAGCTCTTCTTAGGTTTTGTCTTTGAGAGCACACAAATACTTTATTAAAAAGAGAGAGAGAGACAGATTGAGACACAATAATGGGGCAATACGAGTACCTGAACTAGATACCTAAATAATACTGCTAATAATTCTGATGAATCATTTTTGAGCAACAGGAGGCACTCCCATCCCACAGGCTAAGCACATTGCCTGCCCAGTTCTCTTAACCTTGAGAATGGAAAATGAGAATTAGCTGAAACCTGTAAAGCAGCGTGAACTGCCAAGAGACCACTGAACAAGCAACGTCCTCTGAACTGCAGCTCCACCAGTCTTTGTGCAAAATTTTTTCATCAAATCAAGCAGTTACACTATTTATTTATTTTTTTCCCCCTCTGTGTATGTGCATAATTATATAAAACTCTTTCGGTGGTGGGTTTGGATGTTCTGGTAGATGCTAAGAACTGTTTGCTTTTGTACTGTGTTCATCTGTATGTTCTTCTTGTGTCTAACTGCTATGGTAATGCTGGAACAATCTGGAGAGTGGATGGAACCTCTGCATTCAGGATAGGCAGTGATTTCTTCCCCATATAGGATAAGCCCAGCTGAGTTAGGAAAATAACGTTGAGGGCAAGAATCGCAGTTCTAGAGAATGCCATTTATTCTACTGAGCATTGCAGTAATGATGTTCCTTAGGTCACCCTAATAAAAACCCCCAGAAAGTAAGAGAAGCTATAGATGTTAGATACGTGTTTTTCAAAAGCAAGAGAAGAGAAGGAAGTTCATGCAAAAGGAGGGGCTGTAAAATACGAAAAAAAAAGTGAAGTATGTTGGATAGAAACTCTCAAACTTAAATGTTGTTTATAATGTGGTACAATCTGTTATGGATGGAAATGTTTGCTTCACAAAGATTATGTTTGATTGTTCTTTTCTAAAATATTCCAATTGCTGTGCAATATTTTTATCCAGTATTGTAGTTTGTATCCTTTAATGCACACAAAATCTAGGGGAAGCTGGTTTCCCCTTTGTGAAGACAGGCCATTGGAAAAAATTAAGTAACACCAGCAAAGGACTTCCATCTCTTCCTTTGTTCCAATTTGATGTTCCTCTGCTAATTTTCATAAGTTTTCTGTTTTAAATCTTCTTTCAACTGAAGAATTCTATTGTTGGACAGAAATCGAATGCTGTAGGTACAGGCCCATCCTAATTATTACATTATATCCCTGCTGTTCCTTTGACTTCCTTGGAAGTCTGAGAAGTAAATGGTAAAGACAGAACAATTAGGATTAAATTCTGTACTGGTACTGGTTATTAAGACCAGTGGAGTCTTAAATAATCTGAAAGATTATTTCAGATTCCTAAAGAATCTGAAATTCTGCATTATATGAAAGTATCACCCTTTGCATACTGGTTGAGAGGTAAAGTTCACTGCAACAACTTCTTAAACATCTACTGCAGCGTTTGTGATGCAAACAAGCTTAGGCTGCATAGTCATCAATCCTCTGCCTTCCCCCACGTTGTCTGTAATATCTTTTTCTAACAATCTACAGGGCCAATATAACTTGGTGTTGCTTAACATCACTTCTGCTTTTCCTTTTTTAAAAAATGCATTTTATTGCAGATAATTCTGTTTAAAGTAGACGTGAATACTCAAAATGACAGTTTATCAAAATGCTTCATAATAAAGTTTTAAAATAATTTCTTCTTCTAGACTGATGACTGCCTGACTGCGCTGGGGGTGAGAGGAGGAAGCAATTGTCCACTCGGGCAAGAGACAGTAAGTATTATGTCATTTTTTGCAGTATCTTCTATTCCTGTTATGTGCTCTTAAAAGCACATTCTTTTTTTTTTCTAGTGTGATCCCAAGGACATTTTTTCCTACCCTGAATTTTTTAATTCTTACAAACATGTTCATAACAGGCATAAGCACATTACTGCTGGTTTTGTATCAGTCCTGAAAAATAATTTTATAAAACTTTTATGTGTATATATTGGGGTTTTTTGCTTGAACTTGGACCCAGACAGAATTTAACACGTCTGAATATCCACCAGAAGAAATGCCATTGCTTTGGGCGTAGTTGTGAGTGTTTCACATTCTTCTTTGGTGCTAAGGTGCATTCCCTGTATCCCCTTATGGTCATTTTCTGATCCTAATGTCTCCAGAGAATATAATGCCAATTTCCACATTTTAAATCATCAGGCCTGCCAAACCAGTTGTATTACTGGACACGTTGGTATTTTAATTTTTTATTTCTGGGAGACAGACAGTGGGACGTGCTTGCTTGGTTTGACCTGTTTGTTGGCCGTGTTTCCATGTTACTGACTTTTTTGTAATTTTATCCAAAAACCCAAACCATTTCCACTAGAACTATCTTACAAAAGGCACTGCCAAAAGAAGTAGTTGTTGCTCTGCCTTTCATTGTTTTTCATGCTGCCAAGTAATTAGAGCTATATTCCCTTTTTTTTAAAAAAAAAAACCTTAAGTAACCTCCTGATTTTCATAGAACTATTGGTACGGAAACCGTTGTCGCTTAACTGAAGTGGGCACTGTTAGAGCACCCCTTACTGGATGTGATTGTGTGAGCTTCCAGTTCTGTACTGTTTCTCCACTGTGCTCATTAGTGTGTTTTAATTGGGTTCTGTTCTATACTTCATCTTCCTATATTCTCAACATCACCTGTAATTACTGCGTGAGCTTTCTTAATGCAGGGAGGACAGTTATGATGAAGGATATTTCCTCGTTTATCTTCTTTATGGAAGTTCAGGATTACTGAATGCATATTTAGGTAAATTTCCCATCTACTGAGAACTGTGTGACACTTAAGTCTTTGATGCTGACCAGCTCACAAATTACTGCATGGAATTCAGAATAGTAGAGTCCTTTCCATCTTTTCCCATTCATAACTGATTTAATCTGTTTAATTGGTGACGTGGAATTAGGAAAATGCAAGTGACATTGGCTATATTTTTACACGCATAACTCACAGGTGATCTTACTCAAAATAAAAATACAAATATAAAAAGCACTGCACAGTTCAGCAGTCTTGGGATTCCAATGCATGCATAAGTAATTTAAAAAAAGGAAGTTTTTTCTACAAAATCCCTATCTTCATAATAACTTTGCTGTCTCTTTCAATCTCCTGTAACCTCCTATCGCTCCTAATGATCCCTGTTTCTGACCTCTACTTACAATTTCCTAGAGGAATCTGAGGTAGAGCTTATATGTAGGGAAGCAGTGTGCCTTGGGTAAAATAGGTCATAATTTTGCACTTCACTTATGATGAGGGAAGTGAGCAATTCCCTTATTCTTTCAGTTCACTTGTTTTGGGTCTTTTCTGCTCAGAATTTGTCAGGACAGATTTTTGTTCATAGGTCATAGGAAATAAATAAGAAATAAATAAGAAATTATACTGGATATTTTCATATTCAGGGTGGAAAGCAGGCTTCTGGTAATGTATTCGATGTAGTATGTATCATGCTGACCACTATTAGTACTTTTTTCCAGAAAATTGTAGATGCACTGTCTTTCGCTGGCAAATGGATTTAATATGTGAAATGGAATATGAACCTATTTTTTGGCAAATACTCGTAACATTGGATATGCAAATCCCTATTTCTAAACAAAAAGCGGGGTGATCAAAGCAAAACTTTGCAATGGTATTTTTGTGCTAAATTTTTCCTTCTGTAAAACCGCCGTACTGTTGAAGTATTTATTCGAACACATATGCTTCGTGAGCACGCACAGAATGGGATCTGAAGGTGGTGTAACAATTCTGAGAAAATGAATGTATGAAGTGGGTTTTTTTCTTTTTTTTTCTTTTTTTTTTTTCCTTTTTGCTTCACGAGTAAATTGCTTATAAAACTAACAGCTGCTGTTTTGAAGCTAATCTTAGTGAATTGAATGTTCTTAACCATTTCTACAATCCCACAGTCCTTTATCTTGCCTCTCCTGCTGCTTTCCCACCACCCCTGATCCCATTAGCAAAACTTGAGACGGCCTCAGCTTTTACCAAAGTGCAGCTTTGGTTTCAGCTGCTTTTCTGCAAGAGGAAGTGAATGTTGCGCTTTTTTCTCTGTGGCACGGTTGTGATAAAGCTGTGGTGCTCTTATCTCTCTTTTAGGTAGTGGCTCTTTATGACTACACAGCGCATCGATCAGATGAGCTAACCATCCATCGCAGTGACATTATCCAAGTGTTATACAAAGATAATGATAACTGGTGGTTTGGCAGCCTAGCAAATGGACAGCAAGGCTATTTTCCAGCTAATTATGTGGCTGGTGAAAGTAAGTTTACTGCTGTCTTCCTGGTATACCGGAGTGGGTTTAACTGATGGTCCAAGATTTTACCATGCTGTACCGCTTATTGTTCTGAAGATACAAGTTGATGTAAGGCACAGATGATTTAATTGTGATGCAGAAATTGTATCAAGGTAGCTAAGCGCTTGGCAAGTTGACATTCCTGACTTAGGAAGGTGTTGGCACTTAGTTAAACATTGCAGCTTATATTGTACTGGCTTAATTATCAGTCAACTGGATTGATTCCTTGTCTCTCATAGAGCCACCTTGGCAATATTTGAGGACACATCAAAGCATTTCACAGACATCTTAGGTTTTTCTTAAGCAATATCTGTTAGATCTAAACAGTTACTTTTGTAAAAACTCTTTATTCTCACCCTACTGTAATGGAGCATCCTCAGTTTCCAGTTTCCAAGTGGATTTCAATACGAAGTTTTAAATGAGTAATGGTTAAATCTCCTATCTGAGCATTGAACTTGCTACCAGGTCCTTGTCATTAAAACAGTTTTGATTGAACTAATAGCAACAAACCTAAATGAATCTGAACAAATAGTATAGGAACCATATGAAACAATGAGTCAACTGATATAAAGATGCTCAGTGTCCTGGCAGTTGTTAGTATTTAGTTTATGGACGTAGTGTGTGGTTGCATGCCACAAGAAATTCATTTGCCTTCCTAAACTATCAAACTATCAGTTATACCGGTGTTTAGAAATCTTTTAACCCAACATTTCTCAAGATGTTTCCCCCCATTTTCTAGTTCCTCCCTTTGTCTTTCAAGTGAAGTCTACTATTTAGGCCTCTTTCCTAAAAAAAATTTGAACGTAACACTGAGCTAACTTGGTGATGGTAATTAAAAGTTGGCTTAACTGCTGCCCTTCCCCTTTGGCCTCCCCTTGCACATCCTGTGCATGTTCTCCTTCCTTTCTTCCTTGCAAAATAAGCCAGGGAGCAGTCTGTAGGAAGAGTCTTAAGTGATGGCTTGTTCTTAAAAAAAAAAAAAAGTAAAATAAAATAAAATCTAAAAAAAAAACCCAAATGTTTTTGAGGGAGTTGTCCAATTGTGCAACAAAACCCTAGTATATAAGTACTTACATCAGTTGGTGACAATCTTATTATTGAATCGAAAAAAATGCATATGATACGTTTGTTAAATATTAGTTGCATTGCTGTCAGTGTGGACTTTGTTCTTAGTCACATAAATGTTTGATTGTTTTTATTTTATATAATAACCTGTATAAAAAAAAAAGTAAAATAAAATTAAAAAAAAAAAAACCACAAATGTTTTTGAGGGAGTTGTCCAACTATGCAACAAAACCCTGGTATATAAGTACTTACATCAGTTGGTAACCATCTTATTATTGAATTGAAAGAAATGCATATGATACATTTGTTAAGTATTAGTTGCATTGCTGTCAGTGTGGACTTTGTTCTTAGTCACATAAATGTTTGATTGTTTTTATTTTATATAATAACCTGTATATAAATTGCACTTAAATCTAAGCTTACTAATGTAAGTAAAAGTTAATGGACAACTTCGTATAAATTCTTACCCAAAGCTTGGCTTCAGACACTTCTCATGTTATTGGCTAGCTTGTAATGTTGGGGTTGTTCACATAAAATTAATATTTTCATAATTCTTTCATGGCTCTCATAATGCTGAATTATGGATCCTGTTTTCAGAGGAATATGAAGAACAACCTTCAGAATTGGTACCAGATTCTGCTCCTCTCCTACCTGAAGGACCAAGAGAAGCAGAGGAGGGTTCTCCAACGCAAGATAAGGTAATAATTTGAGAAGGATGGATTCTGCAAGTAGTGGCAGAGTATGTCTTTTGTGTGTCAGGTGGACTGCATTAATTTTTGATACTTTTTGGAATAATTTACATGTAGACCTCCTTCCAGGCAAGCAGGTAGATTTTCAGCAGATGTCTAACGTATGTCTCGTGTGAAACCAGCTGTTCCATCATGTGGCAATTAAATATTCTGCCTACTTTTGCACCTTTGCAGTGTGGCAAATCTCCCACTGACTCAAAGGTTTCCAGCAGTCTCTCTCAGAGCTACCTGGTGTAAATAACAGTTGAAGAAACAACATAGGTTTCTCAAAACCTGACATGCTCTCGGACACTTGGCTGTCCTTCTTGCTCAGGAGGGTGGACTATAGAGACTTCATAGTTTGGAGGAGCAAAGGAAAGAAAAGTTTTTGGTTTGACTATATCTAATACCTCTTCACTTCCACATATACTTAGATTGGGTTACAAGCATTCCTGTTTCTGTGATTTTTAGTCAGCAGTCAGAACACAGTACGTACAGAAGAGCAAAGAAACAACAGCCAGTTTTTGGTCAAGTTAAAAAAATGGGGAGTTGATTTTTATTTTATTTTTTCTCAGATCTTTAAGAGATCCTGCTGTGTGCAAAGCAGGCCAAATGACTCTCACTTCTCCAGACAAACAGAGATTAGAAACTTTGCGTAGCTTATGTTCCCCTTCTGTGAAGTAAGACTGATGATTGTCTTAGAACATGGGATACTTTTTAAGCAACAAAAAGTAATAGAAATTCGTTCAAAAACTGCTAGAATTTTTAGGTCTTGCTAGTTTTTTTATTCCAAAATATTTGTATCCTTAAGTGCGCTTTCCATAGCTATTCATTTAGTCAAATGGTACTAACATAACTACCTTAAAAGTGACTTCTGTTCAGATTTCTTTCAAATGACGTGGCTTTTCCATCTGATTTTCTAAAGTTGAATTTCATACTTTGCAGCTGATTTGCAAGACTTAAAACAAATGCTGTGTTACTTCGTTACAACTTTGTCTTCTTTCACACAATTTATCTAATCTTTGCTGCGTAATATATATTGCAATGTTCAGGGTTAAAACACTCAAAGCTGCTTCTATTAACCTTTTTTTGTGTAGCTTTTGTTTTTAATAGGTGAACAGAGAGAGGTAGCATTTAATAAATTATTGAGTACAGATTACTCACTTGGCAGTGTCGTTGAAGCCAGCTGTCTTGTTGATGCCAACTGCTATAAATCGAATTACTAAGTGCTTTGTTTCTAACTATACTTGAAAAACAGAGTTAATCACTACACCAAGTAGTAATAATTAATTAATCTGAAGTGTCTTTTACCCCTTTCTAGCTGAGAAACTCATAGCCAAGCCATTGTTCAGGAAAGACAAGGGTGCATTACTTCCAGATACTCCTGTAAAGGCAGACTGGAACAAATATAGGAAAAATTACAACATTACTGGAAAGCAGGAAGATTTCTTTCATCTGTTGTCTACGTTGCTGGAGGCAAGGAAGGTATCCCAGAGGGAATATGTTGCTACACTCACCCAGTTTCACTCATACCCAGATTAAAAAAGCGAGAAGCACTGAGTTACTTATTAAAGACTAGATGATTTTTATCCACCTCTTCGTTTCTCTTTTAATCTGGTAGGAATCTAGTTGATTTACAGAATCAAAATACTTTTATGTGTGCTAATGTTGCTAACATTTACAACCAGTTTTTATTATTCGACTTTGTGAGAAGTAACAGTTGATTAGTTTTGATTAATTATATTTTCTCAAATGTCTATGGTTGACATGTTTTTCTAACAATAGCGTTTGTATTACTGGTGGCACCTTTTTAGTAACACTGAGAATTAGTAAGCCTTCATTGAAATATTCTTTGATCCTGCCAGTGCTTTGAATTAAATTGACTGCTTATTTAATAATTAGTTGGAATTTTGTAGTAGTCTGTATAATACATACAGATATTCAAAAGATGTCGTGAATAAAGTGTACAGTACCAGGCCAAAATCAAGCAAATACATTGTTTTTTATCTTGCACAGCATTCAAGAGCACTGCAAAATCTAGAGTCCAGAGAAAAGTTATGAAACATTTACAGGTCTCCTGGAAAAAATGTTATAAGAGCTATAATGGTATCATCTTATATGATTAAACTAGCAAAGAATAAGCAGTGAAGAGAGTATATAAAATAGTACATGATGTAGAGAGGTGAATTGGCTGCAGTCAAATAGTACATGATGTAGAGAGGTGAATTGGGTGCAGTCTTTTTTTCTTTTCTTTTTTTCCCCCTTCTGCTGTTGAACAAGATCAGGGGACATTAAGCTGGAATGGAAAACATCTAATATTGGTAGAAGGAAATTCTGTTTATGCAGTGCTTAGTTAACCTGGTGAACCTGGCTGCTACAAGACACTAATAAATTTAGGCACTTGGGGATTAATTTTTTTAATAACACATTTTAGGCTGAGATAATGGCTGAGACTCTAAAAGCATCTAAATGACTGAGAAAGACAAATCTGGGTGATTTTTTTATTTATTTCAAGCTACATAAGCACCGTATAAATCACCAAGAAGATAGTGAGAGGAATCAAATCTCTGTGTAAGACTTGCAATGCCTTGAAGTGCAGTGGTTTTACAAAAGCTGTAGAGTGCTACACTGGAGAAACAAATTGTCATTCAGTTGTTTGTCATAATGAAGGAAAGTTCTACAGCATTTTTGGCTTCAGGCAACACCAGATACTTCTGAGACCAAACTGCTGAGACGACCACTGAGGGGGCTGATCGGTTATGGCAGTTCCTGTGTTGCAGCAGTGACACAGCAACTTTTCTTCCTATTCCTTTCATTATTTTTTTTTCAGTATTAGAGCTGATGAAAGTAAGCGCCAATTTCTTTTACGTGTAAAAAAATCATTATTTTTTAATACCCTATGATTTATTTTTTTTTTGCTTTGACAGAAAATGAACTATTTTTTTTTAAATCAAATATATTTATCAAATAACTAAGTTTTTACCACAAGCAGGAAAATATAACTGAATTTTTAGGTGGTGTTTGGGTTTTGGCCACAAGCACATTTTCCCAAATACTTAATTATATCCAGGTCTGTTATACCTGTTGTTCTTTCTGGGTTTTGGGGGTGAATACTCAAATATTTAGCTTTAAGACTGCAAAAACACAGTTGCTGTGAAAATCATCATAGCAGTTACTCGTGAGATTTTGCTACCCTATGAGACTAAATAGGGCACTTAAAACATAGAAGAATACTATGGTTTTAATTACTGAGAATACCAGACTAATTAAAAATAGTTTTCCAACTGCAGATATTATAAATGCATATCTAACTAATCTAAAGAATTTTATGATGAGTGTATAAAATGGAATCAACATTAGAAGAGGGTGTAATACTCAAGATCCAATATTAATCTTTGCAAATAATAAAAAAAAAAGTCGTAGTTCAAAGAACCTGCTTTCAAAATGCTTTCTACCATCAGCTTTGCATTCATAACATAATAATTTTATGCAAACATTGTTTTCCTGCCTTATGAGTTACTTAACTCCTGAGCCACAAAATTAGGTCATAATCATCTTTAATTACAACATACATCTAAACCGCCAATAGAAATTTCATGGAGTGAAGTTCTCCCTGCACTGACGAAGAATCCCAAGAAATAGAGATGAACTTGTCATCTGGCTGCTCCAGTAAATGTGGTGCCTTCGGGTTCCTTGTGCTGATGGCAGAAAAGACAGGAATTCAGATGGGGTTGTATTAGAAACCAAAATTTGGGTTTTGCAAAATTTTCGCAAATCAAAGATGTTTCAAAGTCCATAGAGTGACTTTTTTTTTTTTTGGTCAGAAATGTTTTGCTGTCCATAAATTTATCTTGTGAATATGTTTCATAATTTAAGATGGCCTAGACTCACTGTATAAAATGTATTTAATTGGATTCTGAATGCTAAGTACTCAGTCCTACATTATGTGAGAACAGTGGGAGGTAGTAGTAGACAAAATAAACCCAGGAATTTAAAATGTCCATGAAAAGTGTAAGAAAATATTCTTTCTAGTATCTTCATCGTTGAAAAATGATGTTAAGGTGTAAAATAATGATCATAAGCATGAAATGAAAATGGTTACCTTCAAGAACAACATTATTATTGCTCAATTTGGATAATCTGCCCAGACATCATCAAAACTTGATTCCATGTATATTTAAACAAAGTTTGGGATTATCACTGTTCGCATAAATAATTCATGTTCTCCCTCTTCTTCCCCTAGAGTAGGTTGTTGTCAGACTTTCTGAATACTTAACCTGGTGTGTCTGAAACAAACCTGCCAAGCAATTGATACTTTTCCCCTGGGCTTGAGCTCTTTCTGTGTGGGTGTTTTTTGTGGGCTCAAAACTTATTTATTAGATCTAAAAATTTAAAAAGCATAGAAAATTTGCTCAAAAATATTTCCAAAAATACTAGCTAGAAATTTTTCTATTAGTTTCATCAAAAACTTTCATTTTATAGTTTGAGCTGTCTCTATTTTCCTCTTTAATGGTACCTTTCTTCGGGTTACTGGGGAACATTTCAGTGATTATCTTTCAGGAAGAGGAGGGACTAGGAGGAGGTGGTAATGTTAATGAGAGAAGAATTCATACCGTTGAACTCTTGCAGTGAATAGAGCTGGAGACTTTCAACACGGCTTGAAGTGTGTTTGTTTTCAAGGTTCAGAGAGGTTGCAGACCCACAAAAATGTTCAAATTTAATTACTCTCCCTTAAACGCGTGTGGTGCTACTTTATTTGTAAGATGTTGGTCTTTCTTTTTCAACTCCAAAACCACTTCTGGAGTTACAGAATCACAGGATCAGAGAATGTTATGGGATTGGAAGGGACCTCTGGAGATCATCTAGTCTGACCCCCTGCCAGAGCAGGTCCACCCAGAGCAGGTTGCACAGGAACTTGTCCAGGTGGGTTTTGAATGTCTCCAGGGAAAGGAGTCTCCACCACCTCTCTGGGCAGCCCATTCCAGTCCCAGGGATAGGACAAGAGGAAATGGGCACAATCTTGAATATAAGAAGTTCCACCTAAACATGAGGAGGAACTTCTTTACTTTGAGGGTGTTTCTAATTTCTTCTATCTCAAAAAATGTTTGCGCCTCTGTCCATAGTATTATTTGAGTCATTGAAAGAAAAGGTACCTGGTTTATAAGCAAATTAATATCTGTTGGGGGAAAAAAGGAAAGACGAAGTGACATCCATGGTCATTTACTCTAAGTGACTGGTCTGTTTAAAGATAGGAAGAATCAAGATGAACTGGTCAAGCAGAAGCAAAAATACTATTGAGGGATATTTATATTATTAAGGTAGCTCTCAGAAGCAAGCTGACTTCTCATTGTTTTCTCCTTAGGTCCTCATAGCCTCTTTCTGAACAGGATTGAACTATTTTTATGCAAATTTTAATGCAAAGCTTTAACCACAGATAAATTCCCAGAGGCCGAGACTTCAAGACTAAGAACAGCTGTTCTAAACTATAGGGCTTCGGCCTGAAATATCTTGTCTCCACTCCTCCTCCTTTCTCAAATAGTCCTCTAGTTGATTTGATTTCTGAGATGCAGCATTTGTCAGTGGTGAGCCATGACTATGGTTTTCACCCAGCAGATTTCCTGTTGGTCTCTCCTAGGCCTGAACAGGCCCAGGGCTTTGCAGTTTCAAAGACAAAAAGAAGGCAAAGTCTTCTCTGCCTTCATGCATGATGGAGAAGCTGGTGAGTGTTGCCTTGGTCCTAAACACTGCAGTGCTTTAACTGGTTTTTTATAGGAGAGAGAGGAATTCACACCAAAGTCCCTGCTGTATACAGAGCCATGGGTCTGCTGGATGCTCACAGCTCAGTTAATACTGTTAGACATAAGGGTGACAATATGGTGAACCTGATTTAGATAGGCTTATTCTATAAAAAACACTAGAGAGGGTTAAAAAAGGCAATTATAAGTTAATTGCATTTTGACTAGGAAGATCATGGCAAAAGAAATATATGAAATTCCACGAGCAAAGCTCCCTGCCAGTTGTTCATTCAATGGGGAAATGCGTGGAGGGATACAGAAGAGCAGGAAAGAAAATGATGAGCATTTCTCCCAAACTTGACTCATTTTTGACAGGAGTCATGGACATGTCGGATGGCGATCAATCTTTTATCCATGGGCTGTGCAATAGAAAACAAAATACAATCTCAATACTGAGTTTAGCGTCCTAAGGGCTAGTCTGAAGAGACACAGAGACGTGTTCGTTCTTGCCGTCTGTGATCCAACAAATCTTTAATTAGATCAAGTTATGTAGAAAGAGCTTCTATGGGAGAGTTCTCCTGTGCAGAGTAGGCTATAGAGCAAGCGCCTTTATTTTCATGGCTTAAGACACTAAAGAGATTGCCTGCGCCACTCTGGGCTGAACCTTGCATGTTGGATGGCGATCAATCTTTTATCCATGGACTGTGCAATAGAAAACAAAATACAATCTCAATACTGAGTTTAGCGTCCTAAGGGCTAGTCTGAAGAGCCACAGAGACGTGTTCGTTCTTGCCGTCTGTGATCCAACAAATCTTTAATTAGATCAAGTTCTGTAGAAAGAGCTTCTATGGGAGAGTTCTCCTCTGCAGAGTAGGCTATAGAGCAAGCGCCTTTATTTTCATGGCTTGAGACACTAAAGAGATTGCCTGCACCATCTAGGCTGAACCTTATGATAGTAAACAAAGCAAAAGAAACTTGAGAAAAATCTAAGCTTCTGCATTTAGTATGAACCAATGTTCTCCTCTCCCAGTGGGCTATATTTTTCAAAGGGTGGAGAATTAGAATGTGGCAACAAAATTATACAGTCTTAGTGGCACTATACAGAGGAGCTCATGATTTGTACCGTGTTTGGTATTTGTTCTTGTGAACAGCAAAGTTCAAGATATTCATAATAATTATTTGGCATTATTTTTTTTTATTTAAAGCAGACAGAGCCCTAATAATTCTGTATTAACATTTAAGCTCTGCAATCTGGATTAATTTATTAGCTGACACTGTGCCCGTTACAATTTGCTTACTCATGATTTGTACCGTGTTTGGTATTTGTTTTTGTGAACAGCAAAGTTCAAGATATTCGTAATAATTATCTGACATTATTTTTTTTTTATTTAAAACTGACAGAGCCCTAATAATTCTGTATTAATATTTAAGCTCTGCAATCTGGGTTAATTTAATAGCTGACACTGTACCTGTTACAATGCTGGGTTTGCTTGATCTTAGAAGAGTTGCAGTGACAGTAGTGCAGAGCTGTTTGGAGCTCCCTTTGAGACCTGCCCACCCATAGCAAGAGGCCAAGAGGTTTAGAAATGGGGAAAGAAGAGATCAACAGCCTGTTCAGCCCCTTCCGTACTCCAGAATTCTGTTGCTTGCACCTTCATTAGCATGTCCTTGATGCATTCTCAGTGTTTAAGTGTTACCACTGTCTCCTAAAACTCATACCTCCTGCCTGGTTTTTTGACCTCCACTCGCTCGTTTGCTGTGCTTCTCCTGCTGCTTCATCCCCTGGTTGCACCAGCTCCTGCACTGCCTTCTACGAAGCTGATCAAGGGACTGGAGCACCTCTCTGATGAGAAAAGGCTGAGAGACCTGAGGAGTCTGGAGAAGAGAGTGGATCTCATCAACACTTACAAATACCTAAAGGTTGGGTGTCAAAAAGATGGGATCAGGCTCTTCTCAGTGGTGCCTGGTGACAGGGCAAGGGGCACAAGCTGGAACACAGGAAGTTCCATCTAAATATGAGGAAAAACTTCTTTCCTGTGAGGGTGGCAGAGCCCTGGAACAGGCTGCCCAGAGAGATGGTGTAGTCTCCATCTCTGGAGATACCTCAAAAGCCACCTGGATGGGTTTCTGTCCAGCCTGGGTGACCCTGGTGTGGCAGGGGGTTGGAGGAGATGATCTCCAGAGGTCCCTTCTAACCCTGATTCTGGGATTCTTGCATCTGCCACTGACCCCACTTGTTCCTTCAGCACTGCTGCTGCTAACTCACATCACTGGGATGGGAAAAGTAGTTCAAGGAGTGGGCTGAGGGACACAAAGGTATGTGAGACAGGGAAGAGATGGTAGTAACAGTGAGATCTGTTTCAAAAAGACCTAGTGTCTTGTTCCTGCCTTGTTACATACGTAAAAGAGATGATCTCCAGAGGTCCCTTCTAGCCCCTACCGTTCTGTGATTCTGATTCTGGGATTCTTGCATCTACCACTGACCCGACTTGTTCCTTCAGCACTGCTGGTGCTTACTGACATCACTGGGGTGGGAAAAGTAGTTCAAGGAGTGGGCTGAGGGACACAAAGGTATGTGGGACAGGGAAGAGATGGTAGTAACAGTGAGATCTGTTTCAAAAAGATCTAGTGCCTTGTTCCTGCCTTGTTACATACGTAAAAGTCTGTAGGTAAGGAAGGTATCATACTTGAACTGTAGTCTGGAGAATGGGGAGCCTGTCCCTACAGACCCTAGGAATCCTCATTAGTTGCCCTGTTAGATGAACACAGCTCATCTGACTAGAGACAGTCTCTAGTTGTGTGCTTGTCTTTCCGTGGTACCCGTACTGAAATGCTGTGCTTGAATATATAAAAGCATACATGATGAGTAATTTTTTAAAGCAGTTCATAAGAACCTACGGTTAGGCACATTAAATTAGAGGATACTTCAGTCTTCCAACTGTAAAACAAGGACAATTGTCTGTGTTTTGGTATCTGTAAGTATTAAAAAGCTTAGTCTATTTTGGATGAGAGAAATCAGTCTTCTGTAGTTAGGCAGTTAAAGGAATTCCACCAAACTGCTTTTGAATGGGCTGTATTTGATTGTAGCATTAGTACAATGTCAAGATTCTGTTCTATTTACTCAAAAAGGAGGGTAAAAAACCTAGTTCAACAGCATTCATGTAGGATTTTCAGAAAAAGATTTTGGTTTGACCACAAGTGAATTCATGACTGAGTACGGCAAGGAACCGTGAGGTTATGAATGCTGAAGGAAGTATTACTTACTTAGAGTCATTCCCTCTGCAGCACTCCCTTGTATTTTCATATCAGCAGCATTATATTTCCTTCTTTTGTGTTTACTTTTACCCTTGACTTAAGTCTCAAGTTTATTACTGTATTAACAAGGATTTTGTGTGTGAAGTGGATGATTTGTCTTCCTAGCCCCGCCAATGCTACGTTATTGTGTTCTAATAGGCTGATTTTTGTCTAAACTAATCCAGCGATCTGTGTTATTTCAGCAGACTCATCCTAATGACTCATGTTTAAACATGGTTGTTGTGGGCAGTGTGCTTATAGTAACTCAACAGGTCAATGGGAGCTCAATCTTGTTTCTGTTAAGTCAGCAGAAAAATAATATTAAATTGATAAAATAATACTGGGAGCAGGACCAAGACAAAAAAGTTCAAATTTTGTCAACTACTAACATTGACTAGATGGTTTTTTTAATTAATTAAACTATTCAAGGCCTAAAACTGAGGTTTGGGAGACCTGGGTTCCGGTTTCAATATGGTCTTCACTTGTGTGTGTTCCACGACAATTTTCATCTGTGCCTCACTTTACCCCAAATTAAAATTGGACAGTAGGATTTGACATGAGAATGTTAAGTGTTACCCTTTAGAGCTTTGAAATCTGTGATGGATAAGTTTCATGTCTGAAAACAATGTTCCATTTTAAAATACCAAAACTAATGTTTAAGTGATAAAATGAACTCCTCTATTCTGTTTTCTCTGTTTAAATTAAATGTGGAGGAGCCTTGGTACACCTTGTCCATGAGCTTACACAAAAAGAAATGAGCAATTGGCAAAGTAGAGGATCAAGAACTGTGATTTTTTTTTTTTTCTTCTCTGTTGCTTCCAGAAAGCTCTTGTTGACTTTGTGGTTACTTTTTAGGGTGCTGTATTGTTGTTGGGCACTCCAGAGCTGCTGGATGATGCTCCCTTCCTAATACTGCTCACTTTTAACTGGGGTTTCAGAGACAGTAATGTCAGTAGCTGGCTGTTTCCTGGAGGAATTTGGGCTGATGGCAGAACATTAAATGTCTTATTTACAAGCAGATGAGTACCTCTGTGCTTGGCAGAACTGGAGGGACTGATCTTTTTAACACTAAGGATATTTGAGAAATTCAGAAACAACGTAGTAGGTTTTGCTTTAGGTTTGGCTATGAATGCAAAATGCAACTAGCAGTCTCAAAATATTGTGAATGTGGGCCAAGTTGTGAAGGTTGAATTAGTTTCAAGCCCATTCCTCTTTACTCCCTGAAAAAAAACTTTTTGGAAACACTTGCTCCTTAGAAATCATAGAATCACAGAATATTTTGGGTTGGAAGGGACCTTAAAGATCATCCAGTTCCACCCCCCCTGCCCTGGGCAGGGACACCTCCC
>NW_015090996.1:368553-412256 GCF_001431845.1 Calidris pugnax | reverse complement strand
CTGTGCAATAGAAAACAAAATACAATCTCAATACTGAGTTTAGCGTCCTAAGGGCTAGTCTGAAGAGCCACAGAGACGTGTTCGTTCTTGCCGTCTGTGATCCAACAAATCTTTAATTAGATCAAGTTATGTAGAAAGAGCTTCTATGGGAGAGTTCTCCTGTGCAGAGTAGGCTATAGAGCAAGCGCCTTTATTTTCATGGCTTAAGACACTAAAGAGATTGCCTGCGCCACTCTGGGCTGAACCTTGTGATAGTAAACAAAGCAAAAGAAACTTGAGAAAATCTAAGCTTCTACAGTTAATATGAACCAATGTTCTCTTCTCCCGGTGGGCTATATTTTTCAAAGGGTGGAGAATTAGAATGTGGCAACAAAATTATACAGTCTTAGTGGCACTATACAGAGGAGCTCATGATTTGTACCGTGTTTGGTATTTGTTCTTGTGAACAGCAAAGTTCAAGATATTCATAATAATTATTTGGCATTATTTTTTTTTATTTAAAGCAGACAGAGCCCTAATAATTCTGTATTAACATTTAAGCTCTGCAATCTGGATTAATTTATTAGCTGACACTGTGCCCGTTACAATTTGCTTAATCTTAGAAGAGTTGCAGTGACAGTAGTGCAGAGCTGTTTGGAGCTCCCTTTGAGACCTGCCCACCCATAGCAAGAGGCCAAGAGGTTTAGAAATGGGGAAAGAAGAGATCAACAGCCTGTTCAGCCCCTTCCGTACTCCAGAATTCTGTTGCTTGCACCTTCATTAGCATGTCCTTGATGCATTCTCAGTGTTTAAGTGTTACCACTGTCTCCTAAAACTCATACCTCCTGCCTGGTTTTTTGACCTCCACTCGCTCGTTTGCTGTGCTTCTCCTGCTGCTTCATCCCCTGGTTGCACCAGCTCCTGCACTGCCTTCTACGAAGCTGATCAAGGGACTGGAGCACCTCTCTGATGAGAAAAGGCTGAGAGACCTGAGGAGTCTGGAGAAGAGAGTGGATCTCATCAACACTTACAAATACCTAAAGGTTGGGTGTCAAAAAGATGGGATCAGGCTCTTCTCAGTGGTGCCTGGTGACAGGGCAAGGGGCACAAGCTGGAACACAGGAAGTTCCATCTAAATATGAGGAAAAACTTCTTTCCTGTGAGGGTGGCAGAGCCCTGGAACAGGCTGCCCAGAGAGATGGTGTAGTCTCCATCTCTGGAGATACCTCAAAAGCCACCTGGATGGGTTTCTGTCCAGCCTGGGTGACCCTGGTGTGGCAGGGGGTTGGAGGAGATGATCTCCAGAGGTCCCTTCTAACCCTGATTCTGGGATTCTTGCATCTGCCACTGACCCCACTTGTTCCTTCAGCACTGCTGCTGCTAACTCACATCACTGGGATGGGAAAAGTAGTTCAAGGAGTGGGCTGAGGGACACAAAGGTATGTGAGACAGGGAAGAGATGGTAGTAACAGTGAGATCTGTTTCAAAAAGACCTAGTGTCTTGTTCCTGCCTTGTTACATACGTAAAAGTCTGTAGGTAAGGAAGGTATCATACTTGGACTGTAGTCTGGAGAATCAGGATCCTGTCCCTACAGACCCTAGGAATCCTCATTAGTTGCCCTGTTAGATGAACACAGCTCATCTGACTAGAGACAGTCTCTAGTTGTGTGCTTGTCTTTCCGTGGTACCCGTACTGAAATGCTGTGCTTGAATATATAAAAGCATACATGATGAGTAATTTTTTAAAGCAGTTCATAAGAACCTACGGTTAGGCACATTAAATTAGAGGATACTTCAGTCTTCCAACTGTAAAACAAGGACAATTGTCTGTGTTTTGGTATCTGTAAGTATTAAAAAGCTTAGTCTATTTTGGATGAGAGAAATCAGTCTTCTGTAGTTAGGCAGTTAAAGGAATTCCACCAAACTGCTTTTGAATGGGCTGTATTTGATTGTAGCATTAGTACAATGTCAAGATTCTGTTCTATTTACTCAAAAAGGAGGGTAAAAAACCTAGTTCAACAGCATTCATGTAGGATTTTCAGAAAAAGATTTTGGTTTGACCACAAGTGAATTCATGACTGAGTACGGCAAGGAACCGTGAGGTTATGAATGCTGAAGGAAGTATTACTTACTTAGAGTCATTCCCTCTGCAGCACTCCCTTGTATTTTCATATCAGCAGCATTATATTTCCTTCTTTTGTGTTTACTTTTACCCTTGACTTAAGTCTCAAGTTTATTACTGTATTAACAAGGATTTTGTGTGTGAAGTGGATGATTTGTCTTCCTAGCCCCGCCAATGCTACGTTATTGTGTTCTAATAGGCTGATTTTTGTCTAAACTAATCCAGCGATCTGTGTTATTTCAGCAGACTCATCCTAATGACTCATGTTTAAACATGGTTGTTGCGGGCAGTGTGCTTATAGTAACTCAACAGGTCAATGGGAGCTCAATCTTGTTTCTGTTAAGTCAGCAGAAAAATAATATTAAATTGATAAAATAATACTGGGAGCAGGACCAAGACAAAAAAGTTCAAATTTTGTCAACTACTAACATTGACTAGATGTTTTTTTAATTAATTAAGCTGTTCAAGGCCTAAAACTGAGGTTTGGGAGACCTGGGTTCCGGTTTCAATATGGTCTTCACTTGTGTGTGTTCCACGACAATTTTCATCTGTGCCTCACTTTACCCCAAATTAAAATTGGACAGTAGGATTTGACATGAGAATGTTAAGTGTTACCCTTTAGAGCTTTGAAATCTGTGATGGATAAGTTTCATGTCTGAAAACAGTGTTCCATTTTAAAATACCAAAACTAATGTTTAAGTGATAAAATGAACTCCTCTATTCTGTTTTCTCTGTTTAAATTAAATGTGGAGGAGCCTTGGTACACCTTGTCCATGAGCTTACACAAAAAGAAATGAGCAATTGGCAAAGTAGAGGATCAAGAACTGTGATTTTTTTTTTTTTCTTCTCTGTTGCTTCCAGAAAGCTCTTGTTGACTTTGTGGTTACTTTTTAGGGTGCTGTATTGTTGTTGGGCACTCCAGAGCTGCTGGATGATGCTCCCTTCCTAATACTGCTCACTTTTAACTGGGGTTTCAGAGACAGTAATGTCAGTAGCTGGCTGTTTCCTGGAGGAATTTGGGCTGATGGCAGAACATTAAATGTCTTATTTACAAGCAGATGAGTACCTCTGTGCTTGGCAGAACTGGAGGGACTGATCTTTTTAACACTAAGGATATTTGAGAAATTCAGAAACAACGTAGTAGGTTTTGCTTTAGGTTTGGCTATGAATGCAAAATGCAACTAGCAGTCTCAAAATATTGTGAATGTGGGCCAAGTTGTGAAGGTTGAATTAGTTTCAAGCCCATTCCTCTTTACTCCCTGAAAAAAACTTTTTGGAAACACTTGCTCCTTAGAAATCATAGAATCACAGAATATTTTGGGTTGGAAGGGACCTTAAAGATCATCCAGTTCCACCCCCCCTGCCCTGGGCAGGGACACCTCCCACCAGACCAGGTTGCTCCAAGCCCCATCCAGCCTGGCCTTGAACCCCTCCAGGGATGGGGCAGCCACAGCTTCTCTGGGCAACCTGGGCCAGGCTCTCACCACCCTCACAGGAAAGAATTTCTTCCTGAGATCTAACCTAAATCTTCTCTCTTTCAGTTAAAAACCATTCCCCCTCATCCTATGGCTCCCCTCCCTGATCAAGAGTGCCTCCCCTATGGTCTATAAGGTCTCCTAGGGGCCTTCTCTTCTCCAGGCTGAACAACCCCAACTCTCTCAGCCTGTCCTCACAGCAGAGGTGCTCCAGCCCTCTGAGCATCTTTGTGGCCTCCTCTGGACCTGTTCCAACAGGTCCATGTCCTCCCTGTGCTGATAGTAGGGTCCAACAGGTCCATGTCCTTCCTGTGCTGATACTAGGTCTGAACCTGCAGTGTGGAGTGCTGCTTTCCACAGCTTTGCTCCTTGGTCCTGGTGCTCTGGAGGCCTGAAGTTCCCGTCTGGATGCGTAGTGTATTCCCAGTTCCAGAAAAGCAAATTTTTGAGTGAGACATAAGGCCTATCAGTTGTGTGCAAATGAAACTGCATGGGTGGTTACCAGATATTTGTGAACATCCTGGAAGAAAGGAGAGAAAATAATCTGTCCCTGAAGAGAGTAAACTCAGGAAGGGCACTCACATTTCCTTATGGGAATTCTTGCCGTAAGTATGAGACTTGTTAGAATTGGAAGAGACCCACTAATTACATTGGAAATTAGAGAATTTACTTAAACTACTCCAGATTGGTTTGGTTTGGTTGGTTTTAGCCCTGCATTGTAAAGTAACCTTGAGTGATTTGAGCTGCTTTGGGTTGTATCTTGAAGGGTTAAAAAATAGACAGGTTTCTCTTGTTAAAACTATGCACTAAGGTGGCTTTTCAGCATTCTGTCTTTACTTGAGCAGCAGCAGAAATAACGTAATTCTTTATAGACCATGTGTATTTTAATCTTACTTCAAGTAGATTCATAACCACTTGTTTCTACACATACCTGAAAACTGCCTTTTATTTGCAAGTACTTTTCTGTGTGTATTTTTTTAAGCAGGGTACTGTTTCCTTGTCTTGTAACCACATAGGAGTTAACATTTTCTGGCTGATAGACATTCTTTTTCAAACGAGGTATATTCTCTCCTTATTCAGGAAGCTGGTGGGTTTTCTATGTACATGTGTTGGCCCCGTTGTCTGCCTTCTTTTTACCTTCCTGCTTTTTATTTTTTTCTCTTTTTTTTTGTCTTTTACAGATGTCACCAGCCATCAGTAAGTCAAGGGACCCAAAATGTAGCTCGGAGCGTGGCACAGATAGAGAGTCACCTGCAACACAGTAAGCAAGAAATGCTTAAAACAATTTGCAGGGTTATTTCTACAGCTGCTGTTAAAGAACTGTGAGAAACTTAGGGAGGGTTATTTTGTTTTAGCAAGCAAAACAAGAAGTTAGCTTTAGCATAATCATTCAAAAAGTGCTTCACACCTGAAATGTGAAGGAAATAACAGTTTATATATACATACACACACACATATGCATACACACACTCTCTTCCCCAAAAAGAGCAAGGACTATAATGTATATGAGAATCAAAACTCAGGGATATGGGATTGCCCTGTGGCATCCCTTAGCTATGGATTAGGCTTTATTGCTGCAAACTCCGAACTATTTTTGCACCTTCTAAAAATAAATTAATATAAATTGCAGAAGGTTGTCACATGCTGAGAAGATGCAAGCTAGCACCTCCGATTGTGACACTAGCATTTTTTAAAAATGCTATTCGTTGTGTCAAAGTTGTAAGCAGATAAGATCTCAACATTTTGAACAAGAGCTTCCACAATATCTTTAGCTATTGCAACTATTTGAACTATTATGAAAAAATACATCCTGTGTTTGCCATTGCAGGTATCTCTCATCTAAGCAAAGGTATTTCAATGATTGCTTTCCAACTGGTCCCCTCCCCACATAAACAATCTGTGCAGATACGTATCTGATTTTAACTTATTTTTAAATCTTAATTTTCTACCTGCAGCTGTCTCTAGATTTGAAAATAAATTGTGAGTGGAAGGTTTAACCCTCATGTATGCTGAGGAGTGGGCTGTGTAACTACACGCTGACAGAATTCAGCGTTGAATTTTGGGCATAACTGTTCTGATAGGATGTCCATTAAGGAAGGAAATGCTCTGAAAGCACGGTTGCTGTGACGGTTGATACAGTCTGTTAGAAGCCAGTATCAAAAATTTGGTATGACTCAACTCCATTAGTAGAACTTCAGGAAACAATTCTTTTGAGTGACCTTTCCAGGGTACCCACCCTGAAGTGTCTTGTTGATTCTTTTGAGTGACCTTTCCAGGGTACCCACTGAGGAATGCGGGACCACGCATTTAAAATGTGGAATCACAAATGATTTAATCAAATTCAGGAGTTTTGAGTCGCATCAAATGCGAAATACTCATTTGAATGGAAACTAAGGCTCTCCTGAGAAGAGTTCACCCTGAAGTGTCTTGTTGGAGAAAATGAGCCCCAAAACCACTATGGTTACATTTCAGAAAGGTGAGAGAAGAAACCTACCTGTCTGGTTCACTGGAATGTGTTCCCTCCTCCAGAACTGTGGGGAGCAGGAGCATGGTGGAGATGCCAGTCTGAAGCTGTGGTTCATGTCATTGCTGTCCCATCTGGCACAGAGCAGTGTTGCAGAGCTGTATTCACAAGCTTTCAGTGTACTGAGCCATTTATACCTGGCCATTAGTGAGAGATGCCATGAGGGAGTGTTTGATGTTCCACCTTGTCAGGGGAGAACTAATTTGAAAGGAGATGGACATGTTGGTTCTGCCCACTGCTTTGGTTCTCCTTCCACGTCCAGGACAGTCGAGGCCTTATTACAGGTTTTGCTGCATTTGTCCCCAGTGATTTCGTTTTGCCTGACATGGAAAGGGCAGTTTTCACTGTTTTAATCTGTTTTAATTTGAGATTCAACTTCACATCAGGAATAGATATTATTACAGATGTGCGTTCTGATCTTATGTACTTTGCAAGCTCCTCCATGAACTAGAACATAATGAAATTTGATTCACTTGTCTTTATAATTATAGCAATGACTGCACATACCAAGGTTTTTTTTCTGAAAAGACTATTTTGAGAGGTAGAAGAGAGAAGAATCTTCAGGCATTTCCAATGCCAGTAGTTTGAAAGACGGTTCCATATTTCTTTTTATGGGCTAGCTCTATAGTACGGAATAGATAAAACATCTCAGAAACATGGCTGCATATTTTTTGTGAAAACTCACTTTTTTTTATGCCTGAAACCATGACCTGCAGGGGCTGTGACAGAACTGCAGTTTTCTTCTTCACTGCTGCTGATGTGTCTTGAAATACCCTTAAAAAATGACACGCATGCAAGTCGTGCGGTCTTAACTGGAAAAGTTTGCTATTTTAACATCTAAAAGCTTTATCGACATGACTTGAGGTCTGGTCCGATCTGTACTTAAATAGTTGCTCCACCTAAAACATTGTGTTATCTTCCTGTTTGCTGTGGAAATACGCTGAATATCCATGTCACATGCTAGTATAGAATAGGAATTACACCGTAAATAAACTTTAGAAGAACCAAGTGAGATGTCATTGCCAAGCACCCACTTTCACTGTGGAGAAATGGAAGTGTCAGCACCTGCACAGCTCACTCTACCTTTCTTTGAGCCTCCAAAAGAACTGTTGGGCCTATTAGAACTGCCTTCATTATGGTCATGACACCTGCTGTAAATGAAAGTAAATGGCAAGCCCTTATGACACATCTACCTTTCAGAACCTCTGGAAGGAAAATGTGGCTTTGCAATAGGAAAACAAATTTTATCCAAGATGGTAGTAGATTTTTGTCTTAGCCAAGCAGCTAACCTGTCTTTGCAGACTCTAGAACAAACAGAGAGATGTCCGCATAATAGATGCTAAGTGAACTAAGGTTTTTCTCCTAGCATCTAAAGATTTGATACATGATCACATCTGATGTTCAATTAATTAAAAGATGAAAACTACTTCTCAAAGTTTGAATAGCTTTATACTGAAAAACTGCATAGGAGCCTCACCCTGTGAATATTAATCACGGAATTGTTGGAGTTGGAAAGGGCCTCACCCTGTGAATATTAATCACGGAATTGTTGAAGTTGGAAAGGGCCTCCTAGAGATCATCTAGTCCAGCTCTCCTTCCAAAGCAGGATTGCCTAGAGCACATCACTCAGGGCTGCATCAATGATTAGATCCTGTAGCCTAGAGCACATCACTCAGGACTGCATCAATGATTAGATCCTGTTGTCATTATCTCCTTAGATATATTGCCATTGTACAGTTTTGTTGAGCTACACTAGGTAGTGCTCTTTGCATAAATTTACAAGTGATTACGCATCAGACTCAGCCGAACGCTCTGGTAGGTTGGTACTTACATTACTGGTTAGTTATGATTTTGTACCCAGGCTTCCTTCTCAAACTATTCCAGGACTCCTAACACAGAAGGTCTTAGACTCCAGAACCTTTTCCTGCAGGAAGTTCCATTATTAGAGCTGCCGCAATTAATGTATTCATGAATACACAATTTAGCTTAAAAAAAATAATACAAACTAGGCACATCTTCATCAGTCAACATTTTTTTCAATAACACATGATTACAGTAGGACAGTATCACCAGCAGAAATGCTCTTGCAGCACCTTTTCTGGGCAAGCTGCACACTTCTCATTGCATTCTCATTGCACTCAACGTTAACAGTTCTGGTCACAAACCAGGACCTCTTTGTGTGAGGCACAATAAAAGTTTGAAGGAAGACAGTACCTGCCCTTGAAAGGTTACAGTTGAAGTATTATTCCATATTTGTAGTTAAATAAAGTTACAACTTCTGCCAGGGGTGGAAATTCATGGTAGAAGTGGTGTAACATCATCTGTAAGACCAGTCTAATTCCCTTGTTAAAGGCACTGAGTAGGAAAGATAGGAATAGAAGTGGTGTAACATCATCTGTAAGACCAGTCTAATTCCCTTGTTAAAGGCACTGAGTAGGAAAGAGAGAGAAGCTTGACTGATGCTTTTGGCATTGTATGAAGTCTGATAAGCATGAATTAAAGTCATTTCTGACTCTACAAATCTGTCACAGTTCAGGTAAATTAAAATAGAAAACTAATCTTATGCAACTAATCTTATGCACTCTGCCTGCCTGTCTTCCTCTTGTTGAATAAATAGACCAGGAGTTTCTCTTTAATTGCAAATATTTTGGTGTCTGAGCTTAGGGAAAGAAAAAAAAAAAAAGTGCAATGTCTTTTATGAGAGGAGGAGACTGGTAATTTGTATTTTCTAATTACATCTGTTGACTGTTGATCAAGACTAGCTGATTTTTAAGATCATGAGCAGTTCTTTTCAAAGCCATGCTATGATATGTTGAAAAGTAGACTAGTGGAGTGGTCTCATTTTGTCTTCATGTTTTTTCTGCCTTTGTTCTGCTGGGGAACAGTATTTTTTTGTAGCTGTTTCAGCATTGTATTCAAGGGGGACAGGCAGACAATTGCTCTAACACATCAGCTGTGGATGGAAAAGAGCTCTAAATTTGGGCTAACTTTGTGTTTCTTTTACTCTTTTTATATCCACCTTCCTCTAGAGGTGCAAAGAAAAAGAAGAAAAGGGTACAGAAGAACGAGACAGAAAACCAGCACAACTTAATGGGTCTCAATACTCCTGTGTCATCAGTTCCAGCTAATGGGGTTGAAAATGAACGTGCAGCCCGCGGGGTGGAACTGAAGAAGAAGAAAAAGGCAGTGAAAAGCTCCAACTTAAGCACAAATGGAAAGACAAATACTGCCTTCGAGCCTGAATGCCGTGACGAATAATCATAATTTAATTGTAAATAGTGGTGAGGTATTCGGTTTAGGAGTTGAAGGCAGCACCTACGATCTCACTTCTAGGATTAACAAGACACAAAGAAGTTAAACTACTCAAATATGCAAAATGGCACCAAAGTTGTGACTTTCCCAATGGTGTAAACCCGTTTTGGAAGACCTCTGCCCTGTGTTCCATGAAATCAACAGAACTTGACTGTTCAGCTCCTCCGTGGACTGGTAAAATCTGAAAACTGCTTTCATATTTCACAAGAACCCCACTGACAAATACAAAGTTAACCAGATTAATATCTGATTGCACCCTAACTTAGGCTAAACAGGCATTTCTGTGGACTGTAGATCCATTGGGAGCAGAGAATCAGGTGAAAAAGTGTGATGTAGAGCAAAAACAAGCCCGACCACTGTGTAAGTTATTAAATTAGCACTTTAAAATGTGTTGTAAGTAAAATAGAGGAGTGGGAAAATTCCAAAGGAACACTGACATTACAGTGTACCTGAAAAAAAAAAAAAAAGCTTATTTTTAAAAATATTTTCCTGACATGAAATACTCACTTGGGACTGCATTTTGCAGCTCTGCAGTGAGTTGTTGAGTAACTACCTGTGCAGCTACACTGTCTGCAGTGGGACTGCTCACGCTTACCAATGTAAATAACTGGTTTCATTCCAGGCAGTTATGTTTTTTAAATGAGGTTTTCTCAGAGTTTTGTCAGGGTTCCTGGCTGCTTTGGCAGCAATCTTGCCAAATACACTTTCTTTTGTCTGGATGAAATATTTCATATCCAACTGTGCTGTTTGTTTTACTTGTAGTTCTTATTCACTTTTAAGTGTCATTCATCTTTTTTTTTTTTTTTTTTTTACTTGAGTATTACGTTGTGAACTTTTCCTAATGACTTGGCTAATTATCTACAGTCCTAAATAATTTCTGGTTTATATTAAAGGAAACACTTTCTATCAGTTACTTTTGGTAATTTTTTTTTCTGGCTGATGATGTCCAGTTTATTTTTACTCTGCTAGGAAATTCTTCCTCCTCCCCCTCTGAAGCAATAAATAACATAAAATTAGAAAGCCCTTATTTAGTAGACAGGGCACTTGATTCCATTAAAAAAAGAAGTGAGAATAACAATGTTGGGCACTGATGTGTGAAATGCACCCAGATGCGGAGGACTAGTTGCTATATATTGTAATATCTTCCCTGCACATGTTTTAAAGCCAGAAAAATCTGTAAACTCGTTCCTTTTGAGTAGAGCAGGGCAGCAAATGCTCTTTTTTGGTTCCACCAGTAATTGTTCTTTGCCAACAGCCTTAGCTTTGCTTTGCTTAGAGCATCTGTGTGAAGTTCTCCCCTAACTGGGACTCTCGTGTGTGTGCTGGAAACTTATTCATGTCTTTTTCCCCAGTCAGATGTGGTGTGAAATATCTTAGTCCTGGGACTAGCCTTCTGGCCACTCTTATCTCTCTCCTTTTGCAACGTATTCCGACTCCTCATTCTGCGGGATTTAAAGATTTTTATAAAAGAGAAAAAATCTCTCTCAACGTCTTCCATTTCCTAAAATGTCCTGGCTCGCCTTGAAAATAAGGGCAGAGCGTGACATCAGGCGCCACGTCAGGGAGAGCTGAGCAGGAGCCAAGATGTGGGAGCTCATTGGGAAGCATTGTAAGATGTTAATTTGCCATTGTGGCCGCCGAAGACAGAAATAACACTTCAGATAAACACCGGGGAGAGATGGTAGCTCTAATCAAAGGCACAGCACCTCCTTTCATGCCGGCGAACTAGGGCTCCAATTATGTTCACTGCTCTGAAGCTGAATAGAGCTGCTTTGCCACACTTTCCAAATTGAGAGGAGGGAGGCAGCCGCAGTGTCTTCCAAAGGCACGGCTCCAAATAACAATTAAGCAGAAGGAATCAAATAAGAGCCAATCGCGAAAATGCAGGGAGTTGAAAATAAACTTTTCATAATGTTTTCTTGTAATTGCGAGAGCTTTTTGTTTTGTTGGTTTCGAGTTCTTTTTAAAAATTTTTCTTCCCTCCCTACCACATGGTTGTTTAGAGACTTCTATTGCTTTATCTATCGTGGCACTGCAGGGCTAGAGTTTTCTGCTGTCATTTAACAGAAAATGAACAAAAGGACCTGAAATTAAAAAAAACCCCACCCTCTAAGTGTTCCTTCAGTATTAAAATTAGAACCTTCAGCTTGAAATATCTCAACAAATCATTAACGTGGCGTAATGGCAAAGTTTATACCTTTTTCTCAGAAATACAGCCAGTACGTTGGTTTTAAGAAAAACTGTTTTTTTCTTCAGTCTTAGTAGCTTCTTTATTCTTCAGGCATTGCTGTTGAGATTTTGAACTTCCAAAAAGAGGTAAAACTTTTACATAGTTTGGATTAAGTCAGTGGTTTAAACAAAAGAAGTTAAATTAAGTTAAAGTTAAATTAAACTTTATATAATGCTTCTTGTTTCTGTGTTAATGCAACATATGTTTTTTAAAATCACTTTAAAATGAACGTTGTGTACATTTGCTGAAAATCGTTCAAATATTTATAGGACTTAAATTTCAGTGGAAGAAGAGAATTCTGGAAGGATTCTGATTGCCTACTGAAAATTTTCCTCCTTTTTTTTTTTCATTGGAGAACTACGGTAAGTATCCTAAAACACAAGTGCCCTGTAAAATCTCTCCCAGAGTTATAAAAGTCCATTTGAAGAGTTTTTAGAGGGTGATACAAGTTCATTGCTGGGACGATGCAGATAAAACCTTGTTTTAAAAAAGGGTAAATATTAGATATTTAGAACTGCCTGTTGATAAAAGCATAGCAGGTCTTTCATTGTTGTGGTGTTTTTAGATTTTGTGGGGGTGGTGACGATGTGCAGTTCCTATCTTACATTTTTACGATGCGGCAGAGACGCGGAGAACAAGGCGTAAATTACCAAAATTTTAAAATATTTTTATTTTTTCCTTACAAATAATTTGAGGAGCAGCCGTCACAAAACACAAGGAGTGTACTTGTAGCATCACTTAATTCCGGAGGCGGTAGGGGAGGGATCACAGTCAAACAAGGGCTAATGAGAAGACAGAGGAACATGACAACCGAAAGTCTCTGTTGACTAGTGAACTAAATCTGCCGGCTGGACCCGATTGTCTGCCGGAGAATTGAATGTCAGGATCATTTAGGGTTAACAATGGCCCCGTTACGAGCAGAAGCAGACAGCTAAGGAAAAATAGCCAGCATGGGTAGCCCTTCTGCGGGGACCCTGGATGCGAACTTGATAATGAGGCACTTCATTCACTCCCTCCTTCTGCTCTAATTGCGAAGGTGAATAGGAAATACTTCGTTTAAGGCGGGAACGGACTGAAGCAAAAAACCAAAAAAAAAAAACCAACACTTGTTTGGTAAACACAAAGAGTGGTGGGGGTTTTTTAATGATCCTTTTCTAGCACGTATGAAATTAGTATGTAGGCAGCGCAGCCTGTTTTATGGCCGGGGAAGTTGGAAGGGGATAGAAGTATTTTCTGAACGATGGATGGACAGATTCACATACAAGTTTCTACTGTGGGGTTTTTCCCTTCCCGTTCTCTCCAGTGACTATCCAGAACGTTTTTGGGACAAATTAATTTATGGATGTGCACCTGCACTTGTAAAAACATCCTGTGTGAGTTGAAGAAGTTTTATCACTTGGAGTATGAAATGTGTGCGGCAGGAGCACAACTGCTGCACGTAGGGAATAGAAACGAGAGGGGTTCTGAGAGAGGGAAATAAGCAGCTTGAGGAGAAAACTGCTGGCTGGGGGAGACTTGCCTGAGTGTGGCAATTAGAAATTGGAACTGCAGAAGGAGGAACAGAAGACAGTGAGAAGGCATGTTAACAGTAGAGCTTTGGTAGCTTCAGTCGTGTTTTTTAGACTTTAGAAATTAAGATATTGAACCACTTCGGGTTTTTAATACGTTTTAAGTTTTGTCCTATTTACAGGAGCTTTTTTGGATGACCTCTTCAAACCCATGAGGAGTATCCATTCTCCCAAGTCTCTCCAGTAACTCAGCACTGCCCTAATTCTGAGGTACAGCCCGGAAAGGTCCATATCACCAAAGTCTTGTGGTGCTGGGGGCACGGCTGGAGCTTTGGATCCCTGATTTCTGGCACAGGTCTTCAGAGGGCACCTTTAGAGTCCTTGATTCTTGCGATGGGCACCTCTGCCTTGATTCCCTCCACTCCAGCCTCTTCACCCGGCGCAAAACAGAGAGGAGAATTTCACACCAAGCATCCAGGCGCTGGTTTGTACCCTTAATATCCTTTTTTTTTTTTTTTACAGGTAGATGTGCTCTACTCACAGTGGTTTGGGACAGAGTTTTTGTCCTTGGTTGGGTCTGTCCTGTGCTGGTTCCTTGCTGCCTTTCCCTTCGGAAGGGTCTGTTTTCCAGCAGTGACGTAAAATACGCAGAATCCCGGTCCTGCATCTTGCTCAGAGTTGATAGACCCCTTTCTCAATGCTCCAGCAAAGTCAGTAAGGACTAAGATTTCAGCAGCAACATCAGGGCTGTAGTTTATTCACTAACATACAGTAAAGACTGGAAAAAAAAAGAACAAAACTTTCTAGCTTGCACTCAAAAATGATAGCTCTGTGTTTCATCTAAAACTCTACCCCCCCTGATTTTTTTTTGTGAGGGCTGTGTCAGGCCACATGGATTTGCACCCGTGTTCGGCCGTGGCAAACAAGTTCACCAGTCCCTCCTAGTGCTCAAAAGCAAATACTCAGAAGAAACTGCAGATGCCACTTTTAGCGGAAAAAATGTTTCCACACCGGTAAAGCAGTATCAGTAAAATCTATGCTCTGAGCAGACATCACATTTTTTTTGTTGCACTTCTATCGCCTGCACAGGCAGGGAGTATAATAAACTAGTGTGCAGCAGCTGTAAATTTTCTGAGGATTTATCTAACCACAAATACATCGAAATGGGGAAATAGGGCTATATTAAACTGTGCAAGATGCTGCTGGAACTCAGCCATTTCTGCAACATCCTGTAATTAATTTATTATGACAGGTCTGGCAAACTGAAACACCCAATACACTTGCGACAGACTGTTATGATAGCGCTGTTTGAAAACTCTGTAGTCACATAAAATGCAGGTATAGCTGGAACGGGGGGAAAAAACAAAAAAAAAAGACAAAGCGCCCAATATTACCGTTATTTCTCTGAATTTAGGGCTTTTTCCCAGACTCTCATTCACCAAGATCGCGGAGTATCTGTGGCAAAGTCGGGGCGAGCAGAGGTAGGAGCTGGAGAGGAAATTGTTGCAGAATATATTGGCTTAGATCCTACTCTCCTGGGAGTCAGAAAGAGAGTTAATGAATTTCTGGGGACACGTTCAACCAAGGAACCTCTTTTCACACGTTTTGTGAGTCAGCGCAGGCCCCAGCCCTGTGTTTTGGGGATGAAATCAAGAAGTGGTGCTGGGACGTTCGGTGCTGGTTTAACTTTCTTCTTTGTCAGTCCATACTTTTGTTTCTCTGCCCGTGTTAAAGACACTCAGTTTTCTTTAGCAACAGTGTGAGAGTTGAAATTGTCTGCGAGTTGAAAGGAGAATTAGTACAACTTTCTCACAAATCAATTTTTTAGTGCCTCTTACCGCTTAGTTCTTACAAAAGTGACTAGAGTAGGTCCTCCCTGTGTTCAGCTGCTTCTCCTAGATTCCTCCTATATTCCTAGATTCTCCTAGATTGCCTCAGCTCTCAGTTAAAATGAAGAAATACTGAATTTCATCTTTTCTGGGAATACCATCAGCCTTAAATACCCAACTATCAAGCCGCAGCTAAATATAGCCAGTTTGGCGCTGCAGAACTGTATAATTTGAAGAAAATTCATCTTTCTCCACTCCCAAATTTTGATAAATAGAGTAAGTTCTTTGGCTTCCATGCTTGCACTGTGGGTTTCAGTGTGTTAAAGGCAAGTGAAGCCTTTACTTATCCATTGCTGCAGGTGAGTGGTGCAGAGTAAACGCAATTAGTTATCATCACCAAGTGTTACTCACTTGGCAGTGGTTTTTTATTATGGCCTGTAATTGTTCCCTTAGTTCCACTTCGATGTTTTTATTTTGCCGTTGCATCATCGGCCATTTTATTTTTTTCCTGTGTACGTCATCGGGATTTTGGTACCTTTGTATAGACCCTGTATATAGCAAACTTAATTTTGTGTTCTGTATTAATTTTAGCGCTTTAAGTGGAGATACACTCATGGGTGCAGTAGTGACATCAGCCCCAGGCTCATTAAAATAAATGCCATGGAAAGCCAAGCCCTGGCAGGCTGTGTAAGCCTATAACAAGCTTACATGGGGGTGGTTAATCCCCATTGTGATTTGGTATAATGTCATAATGAGAAAGTGACATCAGGCAAAGGGCAAAAGGGGCAGTAAACACTCTCTGTGGTGTGGCCGAGGGCTCCTGCCGTCCTTCCCGCTTAACCAACAGCATGACTGGAGCCAAGCAGGTCCGGGTTACAACAGAAGGTGGACTAAAAATGGCTTTTTTTTTTAACTGAGACAGAAAGCATAATAAATACCTTGGGACGTCTTTCCTGGGTGACGCAGAGTGGACCTGTGCAGGTGGAGAGAAGGTGTGGAGCCACACGTGGTCCTCCGCTGGCTTCCTGCCCAACGAAGGGTACAGCCTCGTAGGTCCTATTCACCCAAGGAAGCACCCTGGAATCAGGAATCCCAATTTAGACCCCAAACCTCCTTGCATCCAAAGGTTTGGATGAGAACCAGGTGGGCAAGTCAGTGGTGGGCACAGTCAATCGCCAGAGGGGGGACCCAGGACATGGTCCCCAGAGAGGAGCTGCAGGTCAATGGTGAGCAGGGCCAGGGCCTCGGCTTGGGGACACGCTCCCGTCACCAAGCTGGCACAGGGAACAAAAGTGGAATCTCCAGACAACACTTTTTGCAGCATCATTGGTTGAAGTGTGGTACCTAGAGCTGCTTTTTTCTTGCTGTTTTTTCAGTCGGGGTTAGGTTTTCTCTCTGAGAGCGGAAGAAGCCCTCGATGGCAGCTCTTCAAGTTCAGCATCTCTGGCATTTTGCCCTTTATACTCTTTGGCAACAGAAATCGTGTAGCTTTTCAGGTCACGTTTGGAAACCTGGGCACCGGCGTCACTTGAGGTGGTGTTTTTGGCATCAGGTTCATAGTCCAAAGGTGTCCAGACTTGGCTGCCTCCAATTAGGTTCCTGAGTAGCCTGAGTTCATATTGAGAAAAGGTGTCTGGCAATTTCTGACCAGGTTGGTCAGGTTCTGCACGGAAGAAGAGAGACCCATGTAGGCATGGTCGAAGGCACAATTTCCTGCTTGGTTTCTGCTATTGTCTAGCAACAGCTTGAGTCACTTTGGTTCATCTGGAGAGCAAATATATTTTACATTGGTATTTTTCATGCCAGTGGAACTGGAGGCTGTGCAGGACTAGTAATGCTGATGGTCAGGTCATACCACTATCAAGATTCCTCCTGGGCCCTGAAAATCTGGGAGGTTTGGAGGAGAAAGCTGTAAGATTGAAATCCCTTTCATAGAATAACAGAATCACATGGGGTTGGAAGGGACCTCTGGAGATCATCTTGTCCAACCCCCTGGCAATTCAGGTCCACCCGGAGCAGGATGCACAGGAACGTGTCCAGGTGGGTTTGGAATGTCTCCAGAGAAGGAGACTCCACCACCTCCCTGGGCAGCCTGTTCCAGGGCTCTGCCCCCCTCAAAGTAAAGAAGTCTCTCCTCATGTTTAGATGGACCTTCTTATGTTCAAGTTTGTGCCCGTTACCTCTTGTACTGGGCACCACTGGAAAAAGACCATCCCCTTCCTCTTGACACCCACCCTTTAAATATTTATAGGTGTTGATCAGATCCCTCCTCAGTCTTCTTTTCTCCAGACTAATAAGACCCAAGTCCCTCAGCCTCTCCTCGTAAGAGAGATGCTCCAGGCCCTTCATCATTTCAGCCTAAGTGATGGGTGCACTTAGATTGTGCCTGTCCCCGAAGGCCATAAACTCAATGTTCAGTTCAAGTTGCTTATTCTGGGGAGAAGTTTTGTGTGGAAAGAGTGACTAGTTCAGCACATTGGGGTTGACGCACTGGTCAAAAGCTGTCAAGGTTGGGTCTGTTTGTAGGCTGAGGTTGCTTCACTGAGTCATTCGAACTCCGCCACTTTCCCACGCTGAGAACAGCACTGTAACATCTGTGAATGTTTTTGGTGTATCTTTTTTTTTTTGTTGTTCTTTTGTTCTGGTTTTGTTCCTTTTTCGAATGTGTGGTGATACATATTGGAAACTTATCTCTGTATCATTGAAGAAACCCGTTCCTAATTTGTTTGAACTGTTGGTATCTCTTTTTCTAGAACACAGAGGTCTTTTCCTAGAGGTAGAAGCAGCTAAGTTCAGATACCTGCTTTCTTAGAACCTGGAAATGGGCTGACACCGCTTCCAAACTTGGAAGACACATGTATTTGTGCCTGAAACTGGAGGTGAACAGTGGTTAACCTCACATGCAGAGTTAGAATCATAGAATGGTTTGGGTTGGAAGGGACCTTAAAGATCATCCAGTTCCAACCCCCTACCATAGGCAGGGACACCTCCCACCAGACCAGGTTGCTCCAAGCCCCATCCAGCCTGGCCTTGAACCCCTCCAGGGATGGGGCAGCCACAGCTTCTCTGGGCAACCTCTTCCAGTGTCTCACCACCCTCACAGCAAAGAATTTCTTTCTGAGTGAAAGTTCCTTCAAGTTCCTTTGTGATTTGGAGTTGCTCGAGTGCATCTTGTAGAGTTCAGGTTGAATCCTGCGAGCTGAGTAAGAGTTTAGGGAGAAAGGAGAAGAGACAAAAAGCATGTGCTCATCATCTGAACCTGTGCAAAGGCGGTGCAGAAGCTCTTGAGGGCCGCTCGGGTAGTCTCCAGGCTGGCCATTCCCCATTCCCTGCTGGCCTCCCGCCTTCTCTCTGGAAATCTCCCAGCTGAAATGGAGAAATGGGATGGGTGGCAGCCTGCCAGGTGCCCGGGCATCGAGTGCTGCTTCTCTCTCTGAGGGACACCCTGCCACCCATCCCGGGGGTGACTCATGGCTCTGGGCACTCGCGCCTCCTGTGGCTCAAAGATCTTATTCAACTCCTTGGCAAATTTGGGCAAATATTGATATAACTGCCTTGTTTCCTACCAGCCTATTTAGGTTGGTTGGCTGGGGTTGTTGGGTTGGGTTTTTTTTGCCACTGTTATTCTGACTTTTGTTGAGTAGAAAGGTGTGAGAAGAGCTGGGGTTTTGCTGCTTCTGCCCTAAGGTGCCAAAGTATCTGCAGTTGGGTGGAAAGCATTTGGCCACGTTAAATTTGAAGCTGTGATCTGGAATCGTACTGCTCTCTGAAAACCAAGAAAAGGATTCGTCAAAAGATGTTGAAATGATTATTTGTTTCCATTTTGTTGGGTTTAATTTACACCTGGTTTTGTGAATTTTAACTGAAATCAGATTAATTACCTTTTAATATGAAACTCTTGTCTAAATACTCAATGACCTAATTCATTATCCCGAGTTATGTTTTGTCAGTATTTAGTAAAAATACCACCAGTGATTTTACAATAATTTTGACAATTACATTGTCACAGGAAATGTGGAAAATGTTGGCAGTTTTTCCACAGAGAAC
Organism: Calidris pugnax; assembly: GCF_001431845.1. NCBI lineage: Eukaryota > Metazoa > Chordata > Aves > Charadriiformes > Scolopacidae > Calidris > Calidris pugnax. Next base: position 393,230 of record NW_015090996.1, on the reverse strand, counting down.
TTTTGTGCTTATTTAAAGATAATTTTTTTAGGAAAAATGTTTCTGTGAAAAACACTGGTGTTGAATACTCAAATGGATTTGCTCCTTTGGCCGTACAACTGGCCTAAATGAATGAGACTGCATATTAAGTGTGACAAATTTTGATTTTGATAAGATTTTTGATACTGTCTCATAGGATATTTTTTTTTATAAACAAAGGGGGGAAATATGGTCTAGATAAAACTGTCACAAGGAGTTGATGCATAACTAATTAAAAAAGAAAAGCTGCATTCAAAAAAGAGTTACCCAAGTTTAGTTATCATACCAGGGAGATATTGCAAGTGAGGTCAGTTCTTTGTCACTTCTATTCACTATTTCCATTAATGAGGTGGACGACGTAGTAGTATTTATAAAACTTGTGTGTGACACCAGGAGTTTGCAGGCTCTTTGCAGGACGTGATTGGAATTAAAAATGGTTTTGGAAAATGGAAGCAATGGTGCAAATCAGTGAAACAGCAGCTGGTAAGATCTGTGCAAAACGGAGGAAGAAGGAACCAAAGTCAAAAATATAAAATGCCTTTTCAGTTTTATTGCAGATAAATGTTAAAGGCGATAGGTTCAAATGCAAACTAAATGAATTGACAACACACTCTGTCTGCTTGAAAAAAAACATCATCTGAGTGTCAATATTAGCAGGGATGAAATGTGTAGATAGAAGATGATTATTCCTTTCCAAGTGATGCTGATGGCACTTCAGCAGGAAAAGCTTTAGCTTTGGGCACCACATCCTGGAACCTGTGGACAAATTGAAGAGTGCCCAGGGAACAGCAGTGGTGGGAGGTGACACGAGATTTAGGATTTGTTAGTATGGAAAAGAGATGAGGAATGGGAGACACAACGGCAGTGCTTTACTGTGTATAGGTTTTTACAGAAAGCAAGAGGTTGGGCAGCCCCATTTGGTGTGATCTATGTTCATGTGATGTTGTTACAAAGCACGTCTATTATGTTTTCTCTCACTCTTGTGGACAAGCTTGGTTTTATCTGACAGCAGTGTGACGGAGCAAAAAGAAGTATTTCTGGGACCATTTAAATTAGATCATCTTTCTTTCTCTGTGTTGTGTGTACTATTATTAGTTGCCTTTTTCTTCCTCTAAAATAGCATCTGTAAGACCCACTAGATCAGTGTTGGTGCTTAACAACCGTTCTTTGAGAAAAGATGACAGTAAAAGTGTTTTATTCATTATCTCATAAATCTCTAACTGGAGCAAAAAAATCCTGACCCTGAGTCTTTCTCCAGAACTCGTGAGCCCATGGCTATTCAGTTTTAATTGTGCTGTTCCGATGATTTATGGCATGGCCTTGGGTAAACTGAACCTCCACCTCAATTTCCCTGTCTTTAGCTGGAGATACTGATATTTCTCCTGCGGACAGCCTGGGAGCTAATCTGCGTGAGGCTGCCTTGACAATGTACAGTCCTCTAGTCCTTGTCTGGCAGAATCTTAAAAGTTTCACTGTCACGTACTTATATGACTCAGTAAGTAGTTGGAAATCATCCACATCTATGGTGGGACTAAGTTTTGAGGTTGTTTGTTGTTGGTTTGGTTTTTTTTTTTTTAGAGTACTTTTGTAGAATGTTTTCCAGTCTTATGGCTTGGATAGGCAATTTTGATTATCTTATTTTTGGGGGCTGGCAATATCAGCGGCGAGATGAAAAAGCTCTGAAGAAGGCCTTTGTTTGTAAGGGTGGATTATTCAGCTGTAGTTGGAGACTACAACTTATTACAATACTCTCTCCCCTGGCAGCTCTAATAGACTGCAGAGCAAGCCCCACTGGAGCTCCAAAAATCTGGGATGGGAGTCTGGCCAGAAAAACTCAAAGCCTTGAAGTGTGTTCCATGGCAAGGAAAGAGAGGTTACTTTTCCCCTCAGGTTTCTCGCATTCATAAATGATAATTACCATCAAAACAGAGCGAGAAGATAAGTGCTGGATAAGCTGGCAAGGAAAGGACCCAAGTTGCTGTCCCCCACGAAGAGGAATGCCTGCCTAGCGTATAGGATGGTGGTTTGATAACAAAACAGGAACGCGTTAAATAGTTGAGGAGACCGTGATTATTTTGCAGTACGTGAGATAATAACGCCCTATCAAAAGATCAGAGGGTCAGGCTGCAATTCCAGTCTTCACCTCAATTGCAAGCACACCCTCATTAAGGAGTATCTTTGGGTTGAAACAGGACTAATAAAGGCTGTAACCACTTAGACTTTTGAAAAATATGCAGCCCAACACCATGACACTGAGGTGCTGGAGTTGGTCCAGAGAAGGGCAATGCAGCTGGTGAAGGGTCTGGAGCACAAGTCTGGTGAGGAGAGGCTGAGGGAGCTGGGGGTGTTCAGCCTGGAGAAGAGGAGGCTGAGGGGAGACCTTCTGGCTCTCTCCAACTCCCTGAAAGGAGGGTGTAGCCAGGGGGGGTCGGTCTCTTCTCCCAAATCACAGGTGATGGGACAAGAGGAAATGGCCTCAAGTCGCACAAGGGAAAGTTTAGATTGGATAGTAGGAAAAAATTTTACACCAAAAGGGTTATTGCACATTGGAACAGGCTGCCCAGGGAAGTGGTTGATGCACCATCCCAGGAGATATTCAAAAGACGTGTAGACATAGTGCTTAGAGACATGTTTTAGTGATGGTTTTTGTCAGTGTTAGGGTGATGGTTGGACTCGATGATCTGAAAGGTCCCTTCCAACCTTGGCAATTCTATGATTCTATGATAGGAGAGGAGGGTATTCCTGGTGGGTGCTGACCTATGCACCTTCAGTTCATGAATTCACCGAGAAATCTGTTTAAACTAAACATATTTAGTCCAATTGGAAATGTCTCGTTGTTGTAGAACTTGGCCTTTTTTCATGTCTATTTTTCTTCTTTTGTGATCTCAGTAGGTGAATGGTTTGTAAAGGTCTTGCAGTTTTTCTCAATGGGGGAATCTTTCTGCACAACTCAGAATTAACACTATTTCTGTTCAGGAAATAATGTAGTCAGTGAACGCCACGATTTGGCAGAAAGGTGGGAAATACCAGTCAGGAAATCAACTACATCGTGTTTTGGTTGGGTTGTTTTCCCCACCCATTCCCATTCCCACATCCCTCTGAAAGCACCAAATCTAATCCAAGTATCAGTCTGAGAAATAATTTTTTGCTTGCAAGTAAAATGTTTGATCCAGCTGCATTTTAGTTCTGCGCTACTCTGAGTACCTATGGATTTTATGGCATATACGTTGAATAATCGCACCCTGACATTAGAAGAGTTTGGTTAAAATAAGCAGTGGAAGCTGGACATTTCTTCTAAAGGAGCTGCTGATGTACAGCTGAATGCACTCAATCATCATAATTTATTGTCCACAGTGGGCTGCACACTTGGTACTGAGAAGGGTCCTTCATCTACTGTCTGCTCCAAAGTGCTAGAGCAGCTTTCGGGATGGAGGGTTGGACTAGACCCTTCCAACCCCTACCATTCTGTGATCAACTTCCATCCCTTGCTCCTTACCCAGGCTGAGCCCCTGGTGTCGTTAAAATATGGAAGTTCTTCAAGTGTAAATATTGATGCGCTTCATTGCTGGGCAAGTCTTGCTGAAGTCAGTGGGAGCTGCTGGGCTTAACTGCTCTGGAAACATAGAATCACAGAGTGGTTTGGGTTGGAAGGGACCTTAAAGACCATCCAGTTCCAACCCCCTGCCCTGGGCAGGGACACCTCCCACCAGACCAGGTTGCTCCAAGCCCCATCCAGCCTGGCCTTGAACCCCTCCAGGGATGGGGCAGCCACAGCTTCTCTGGGCAACCTCTTCCAGTGTCTCACCACCCTCACAGCAAAGAATTTCTTCCTGAGATCTAATCTAAATCTCCCCTCTTTCAATTTAAACCCATTACCCCTTGTCCTATGGCTCCACTCCCTGATGAAGAGTCCCGCCCCATCTCTCCTGTAGCCCCTTTAGGGGCTGGAAGGGGCTAGAAGGTCTCCCTGGAAGATCCCAGGAATGGCTCTGATTCATCTCTGCCTGAGTTTTAGCAGCAGCTTCCATGGCAGCTGGTTTTCAGGGGGGTCTGAATAAGTAAGAGGAGCCTAAATAGGCTGGGCTGGAGTGGGACTGTCCCCTCACCCAGCTTTCTGCTTGCACAGCATTTCCAGGATATCCCTGGAATGTCCTGACCTGCTGCCTGCGGCGGCAGAGGGTGAGTGTAACTTCAGGCTCCAGCTTCTCTGTTGCTGGGACCTCGTGTAGGTCATGTTGACAGCACCTATTGTTCTGAAGCATTTGAAGGGCATCCAAGTTTTGGCATCATTAGATTATTGCCATGGTGCTCGGGCTGCAGATCCTGTACAGTAAAGGGGTTTTACTTTATGTTCAATCACTGCGAGCTGTTATCTGTGGCTTTCATCTAGTCTCCATTAATGAAAGAACAAATCATTCCAGGGACTAAATAGATGTTTGACCATTCAAATATATGCAAAGTGATATGATTTATGAGTGGGAGGAAGTAATTTCGCAAGCCTAGAATTCCATTTGTTGCGGAATTTCAGTTTAACAGCACGAATCCAGTTAAATCCTGAAATATTAGACTTAAGAGCCCTTTACAGCCAGAGGACAGGTTTTGGCACACTACATTATCAAGCTGTACTGCTCCTCAGCTGAAGGCTCCTAATGACTGAGATTTCTAAATCTAATTCCATGTCATTAGAGCATGATTGTTTCTTAATACTATTAGACCTGCTGTAAAGAGGAAAATAGCAAACTATTCTCTGCGTGTTTTGGTGGTTGAAAAGGAAGGCTTGGGCTTGACCTGCAGAGAGGAAGACAGGTGAGACTTTGAGACAGCACCACGTTAAAAACGGAGAGGCCTGGAGGAACCGGGTGTCACCACCACTGAAGACATGCAAGAAGAGGTTAAACAAATCTATTGCAGGAACATTTCTTAGGTTTGACGCTGCTGGAAAGCATGGGGATGATCATAATGACCTCTCGAGATGCCTTCCAACTGTATATACTATTTTTACAGCCAACGAAATGCCCAAGACTTGCTGTTGAAGTGTCTTGGCAAGGGAGGTGTTTTCCCTTTTTTTTTTCTTCTTTTTTTTTTTCTCCCCTGAGTCTGCACATGGCATCATCCTTCAGAGGGCGGGATGTGGAAGGCACAACTGGCACAGCTGTGCCAGCTTAGCCACGGCACGGCCCACAGTTGCCAAAGCGTTGCATCACGGCCCGGTTCTCCGGCAGCTCCAGCCCCGTGGTTGGCTTCCACCCCTCGGGTCCGGAGGCATCGCTTTCCTTGACGCTGCTGGAGTGGGCGGTTTTGCTGAGGGCCAGGAATGCGACTGCAGCTCAAGAATCTCCCAGCTCTGGGCTGGTGAGATGTTTTGACCTGGCTTGTTTGACGTGAATCAGGTAGGGCTCAGCAGCTCTGGCACCAGCGCTGGACTCCTGCCATACCAGCACGACTCAGCGTTCCCCTCTCCGGCAGCCTGCCTTTTTCCTTTTCATCCCACACCTATGCATTTCTCTCTGTTTACCAAAACTGCTTTATTTAGAGCTACGGAGATTTCACAGAATCACATGGGGTTGGAAGGGACCTCTGGAGATCATCTAGCAACCCTCCTGCCAAAGCAGGTCCACCCAGAGCAGGTCGCACAGGAATGTGTCCAGGTGAGTTTTGAATGTCTCCAGAGAAGGAGACTCCACCACCTCTCTGGGCAGCCTCTTCCAGGGCTCTGCCACCCTCAATGGAAAGATGTTCTTCCTCATGTTTAGATGGAACTTTCTATGTTCAAGTTTGTGCCTGTTACTTCTTGTCCTGTCACTGGGCACCACTGAAAAAAGACTGTCCCCATCCTTGTGACACCCACTCTTTAAGTATTTATAGGTGTTGATCAGATCCCCCCTCAGTCTTCTCCAGACTAAAAAGACCCAAGTCACTCAGCCTCTCCTCATCAGAGAGATGTTCTAGTGCCTGAATCATCTTTGTAGCCCTCTGCTGTACCATCTCCAGCAGTTCCCTGTCCTTCTTGAACTGGGGAGCCCAGAACTGGACACAGTGCTCCAGATGAGACCTCACCAGGGCAGAGCAGAGGGGCAGGATGACCTCCCTTGACCTGCTGGCCACGCTTTTCTTGATGCACCCCAGGATGCCATTGGCTTTCTTGGCCACAAGAGCACAGGGCTTTGGTGGATCTTAGTTTGGGTTTTGTCCCAGATGGAGAGCAGCCGCAGAGTGTCCTTCCAGACTCTCCACCCTGGAAACTGAGGCACAGAAATCATGAAAGTGGAAAGCTTGGCAGAGAAGCAGAGCAAGGCAGTGAGCATCTCCTTTACGTTTAATTCATAGTCCTGTCTTTCCTCCTAAGGTGGTCACACCAAAGAATGAGGGTGAAAACAAGCCCAGATGTTGCCTGCCTGTTTGACCTTCCTGTCCTGCCATCACTTGGCTTTCCGTGGTGCATAGGAAGCTGTCAGTGTGTTACTTTTTTATCACAAATCAGAGATGGGGTTAGGTCTAATTCACATTGCTGTGGAAAAATTGATGTTGGGAGGGGAAAATGTAACCTAGACCAAATATACTTTCTGCAAGGGAAGAAACTTCTCTGCCAGTGAAGCTGGACATGTGCTCATCGTGTGATTGGAGAAGGGAAAAAGGACTGGTGTGTTTGTTGAGGTATCAGGTGACCATGGCAAGAGGCAAGGACCTTTACCCCTTGTTGGCCATGGTGACCCTGAACTTGGAGGGCTGGAGGAACTCAGGACAGCTCTGCCATCACTGGTGGGTGGCTTCCACAGAGGCTCTCAGAGGACTAAATATACCTTGGTGAATGGCAGCCATTTAGCCAGAGAGGACGTGAAAATGAGGAAAATATTTGGAAGACACAAATAATAATGACAGGCATTTTCTTTTTAATGGAGAAGGTATAAATAGCAGGAATGAAATGGAAATGAGAAGCAAAACTTGAGCTATATGTAAATGGAAAAATCCCAACATTGGGATTGTGGGATCATCTCCTCAGGGGAGTAGTGGAATCCCATAGTTTAGGACTCGAACAACCAGACAGAAGGAGCACAAGGTACCGCATTGCAGGGAATGCTCCTACCTTTCAGAGGGATCATTTGGATTTTCCCTGGTTCCTTTGAGGAACAAAGTTAAAAGTCATAAGGCTCCTTGGCCACCCCTTCTCCTTGAGGATCCGAAGGAATGTTTAATGTTGACGGCTCAGCCGAGCTGCAGCTTTGGGAATTCTTATCTCTCCTCAAATCCTTATCTTTAGTTTCAGTTGTTTATATTTCCTGACTTCCTGTCTACAGCGCTTATCCGAGTTTATTGTTCAGCTTTACTATTCCTTGTTCAACAACTGCTCCTTTGCGCTCGGGAGTTGGCGGTGCTTCAGCAGCGGGTGATTTCTCTGTTTATCTTTACCACCTCATTCAGGTGTTGGAAGTAACACGCTAACCTTGGAACAGCCTCAGCGATCCCAAGATGCAAAGTTTCCCCATGATTTTGCTGTTTCTGGTTGTTGTTTTTTTTTTTTACTTTTGTAGTGCCCTTTTAATTTGTAGCGCAGTTCTGGACTAGGCGTGATTATTGCGTTTCTTTGCTCATGTAAATTTAAGCTTCAGTGGCAGGGGAAGATCCCAGGAATGGCTCTGATTCATCTCTGCCTGAGTTTTAGCAGCAGCTTCCATGGCAGCTGGTTTTCAGGGGGGTCTGAATAAGTAAGAGGAGCCTAAATAGGCTGGGCTGGAGTGGGACTGTCCCCTCACCCAGCTTTCTGCTTGCACAGCATTTCCAGGATATCCCTGGAATGTCCTGACCTGCTGCCTGCGGCGGCAGAGGGTGAGTGTAACTTCAGGCTCCAGCTTCTCTGTTGCTGGGACCTCGTGTAGGTCATGTTGACAGCACCTATTGTTCTGAAGCATTTGAAGGGCATCCAAGTTTTGGCATCATTAGATTATTGCCATGGTGCTCGGGCTGCAGATCCTGTACAGTAAAGGGGTTTTACTTTATGTTCAATCACTGCGAGCTGTTATCTGTGGCTTTCATCTAGTCTCCATTAATGAAAGAACAAATCATTCCAGGGACTAAATAGATGTTTGACCATTCAAATATATGCAAAGTGATATGATTTATGAGTGGGAGGAAGTAATTTCGCAAGCCTAGAATTCCATTTGTTGCGGAATTTCAGTTTAACAGCACGAATCCAGTTAAATCCTGAAATATTAGACTTAAGAGCCCTTTACAGCCAGAGGACAGGTTTTGGCACACTACATTATCAAGCTGTACTGCTCCTCAGCTGAAGGCTCCTAATGACTGAGATTTCTAAATCTAATTCCATGTCATTAGAGCATGATTGTTTCTTAATACTATTAGACCTGCTGTAAAGAGGAAAATAGCAAACTATTCTCTGCGTGTTTTGGTGGTTGAAAAGGAAGGCTTGGGCTTGACCTGCAGAGAGGAAGACAGGTGAGACTTTGAGACAGCACCACGTTAAAAACGGAGAGGCCTGGAGGAACCGGGTGTCACCACCACTGAAGACATGCAAGAAGAGGTTAAACAAATCTATTGCAGGAACATTTCTTAGGTTTGACGCTGCTGGAAAGCATGGGGATGATCATAATGACCTCTCGAGATGCCTTCCAACTGTATATACTATTTTTACAGCCAACGAAATGCCCAAGACTTGCTGTTGAAGTGTCTTGGCAAGGGAGGTGTTTTCCCCTTTTTTTTTCTTCTTTTTTTTTTTCTCCCCTGAGTCTGCACATGGCATCATCCTTCAGAGGGCGGGATGTGGAAGGCACAACTGGCACAGCTGTGCCAGCTTAGCCACGGCACGGCCCACAGTTGCCAAAGCGTTGCATCACGGCCCGGTTCTCCGGCAGCTCCAGCCCCGTGGTTGGCTTCCACCCCTCGGGTCCGGAGGCATCGCTTTCCTTGACGCTGCTGGAGTGGGCGGTTTTGCTGAGGGCCAGGAATGCGACTGCAGCTCAAGAATCTCCCAGCTCTGGGCTGGTGAGATGTTTTGACCTGGCTTGTTTGACGTGAATCAGGTAGGGCTCAGCAGCTCTGGCACCAGCGCTGGACTCCTGCCATACCAGCACGACTCAGCGTTCCCCTCTCCAGCAGCCTGCCTTTTTCCTTTTCATCCCACACCTATGCATTTCTCTCTGTTTACCAAAACTGCTTTATTTAGAGCTACGGAGATTTCACAGAATCACATGGGGTTGGAAGGGACCTCTGGAGATCATCTAGCAACCCTCCTGCCAAAGCAGGTCCACCCAGAGCAGGTCGCACAGGAATGTGTCCAGGTGAGTTTTGAATGTCTCCAGAGAAGGAGACTCCACCACCTCTCTGGGCAGCCTCTTCCAGGGCTCTGCCACCCTCAATGGAAAGATGTTCTTCCTCATGTTTAGATGGAACTTTCTATGTTCAAGTTTGTGCCTGTTACTTCTTGTCCTGTCACTGGGCACCACTGAAAAAAGACTGTCCCCATCCTTGTGACACCCACTCTTTAAGTATTTATAGGTGTTGATCAGATCCCCCCTCAGTCTTCTCCAGACTAAAAAGACCCAAGTCACTCAGCCTCTCCTCATCAGAGAGATGTTCTAGTGCCTGAATCATCTTTGTAGCCCTCTGCTGTACCATCTCCAGCAGTTCCCTGTCCTTCTTGAACTGGGGAGCCCAGAACTGGACACAGTGCTCCAGATGAGACCTCACCAGGGCAGAGCAGAGGGGCAGGATGACCTCCCTTGACCTGCTGGCCACGCTTTTCTTGATGCACCCCAGGATGCCATTGGCTTTCTTGGCCACAAGAGCACAGGGCTTTGGTGGATCTTAGTTTGGGTTTTGTCCCAGATGGAGAGCAGCCGCAGAGTGTCCTTCCAGACTCTCCACCCTGGAAACTGAGGCACAGAAATCATGAAAGTGGAAAGCTTGGCAGAGAAGCAGAGCAAGGCAGTGAGCATCTCCTTTACGTTTAATTCATAGTCCTGTCTTTCCTCCTAAGGTGGTCACACCAAAGAATGAGGGTGAAAACAAGCCCAGATGTTGCCTGCCTGTTTGACCTTCCTGTCCTGCCATCACTTGGCTTTCCGTGGTGCATAGGAAGCTGTCAGTGTGTTACTTTTTTATCACAAATCAGAGATGGGGTTAGGTCTTATTCACGTTGCTGTGGAAAAATTGATGTTGGGGGGAAAATGTAACCTAGACCAAATATACTTTCTTCAAGGGAAGAAACTTCTCTGCCAGTGAAATTGGACATGTGCTCATCGTGTGATTGGAAAAGGGAAAAAGGACTGGTGTGTTTGTTGAGGTATCAGGTGACCATGGCAAGAGGCAAGGACCTTTACCCCTTGTTGGCCATGGTGACCCTGAACTTGGAGGGCTGGAGGAACTCAGGACAGCTCTGCCATCACTGGTGGGTGGCTTCCACAGAGGCTCTCAGAGGACTAAATATACCTTGGTGAATGGCAGCCATTTAGCCAGAGAGGACGTGAAAATGAGGAAAATATTTGGAAGACACAAATAATAATGACAGGCATTTTCTTTTTAATGGAGAAGGTATAAATAGCAGGAATGAAATGGAAATGAGAAGCAAAACTTGAGCTATATGTAAATGGAAAAATCCCAACATTGGGATTGTGGGATCATCTCCTCAGGGGAGTAGTGGAATCCCATAGTTTAGGACTCGAACAACCAGACAGAAGGAGCACAAGGTACCGCATTGCAGGGAATGCTCCTACCTTTCAGAGGGATCATTTGGATTTTCTCTGGTTCCTTTGAGGAACAAAGTTAAAAGTCATAAGGCTCCTTGGCCACCCCTTCTCCTTGAGGATCCGAAGGAATGTTTAATGTTGACGGCTCAGCCGAGCTGCAGCTTTGGGAATTCTTATCTCTCCTCAAATCCTTATCTTTAGTTTCAGTTGTTTATATTTCCTGACTTCCTGTCTACACTGCTTATCCGAGTTTATTGTTCAGCTTTACTATTCCTTGTTCAACAACTGCTCCTTTGCGCTCGGGAGTTGGCGGTGCTTCAGCAGCGGGTGATTTCTCTGTTTATCTTTACCACCTCATTCAGGTGTTGGAAGTAACACGCTAACCTTGGAACAGCCTCAGCGATCCCAAGATGCAAAGTTTCCCCATGATTTTGCTGTTTCTGGTTGTTGTTTTTTTTTTTTACTTTTGTAGTGCCCTTTTAATTTGTAGCGCAGTTCTGGACTAGGCGTGATTATTGCGTTTCTTTGCTCATGTAAATTTAAGCTTCAGTGGCAGGTTGGTGGGGGTTTTGGTGTTTTTTTCTCATTTCCCCATGATTTTGCTGTTTCTGGTTGTTTTTTTTTTTACTTTCGTAGCAACCTTTTAATTTGTAGCGCAATTCTGGACTAGGCGTGATTATTGCATTTCTTTGCTTATGTAAATTTAAGTGGCAGGTTGGTGGGGGTTTTGGTCTTTTTTTCTCGGGTCTATCCTAGGCAAAAAAGGGTTAATTAGGCGCAGTAAAACATTGACAGTCACCAGGGACTGCTGGGACCCAGATGAAAAACAAGACTGCACCTGTATGCTGGCAATTTCAGATAGATTCTGGTCAACTATTTTTCTCTGGCACTTTGTTCTGCCAGCTGCCTCAGTGCCTTGGATGCAGGTGGAGGGATGGACTTTGCTATCTATAAAAAAATTTAATGGTGAAGACCAACTTCCGCCTCAGCTCCCCGGGGATCAAAGTTATCGCATTGCCACACAGCGCGGCGGGGAACCAGACAGGAGAGAGGCTGCCTGTGCCTGGCCACCACGTGGGGGTCTCCACTCGAAAGAAAGAGCTTCAGATTCTTTTTCCTTTCTTTCTTTCTTTTCTTTCTCTCTCTTTCTTTCTCTCTTTCTTTTCTTTCTTTCTTTCTTTCTACCTTTCTTTATACCTTTCTTTCTCTCTTTCTACCTTTCTTTTTTTCTCTTTCCTTTTTCCCTTTCTCTCTTTCCTTCCTTCCTTTTCTTTCTTTCTTTCTCTTTCTTTCTCTCTCTATCTCTCTTTCCTTCTTTCCTTTTTTTCTCCTCTCTTTCTCTCTTTTCTTTCTCCCTTTCTTTCTCTCTCTGTCCCTTTCTTTTTTCTCCTTCTCTCTTTCTCCCTTTCTTTCTCTTTCTTTCTCCCTTCCTTTCTTCCTTTCTTCCTTTCTTTTTCTTTCTTTCTTTCTCTCTCTCTCTTTCCTTCCTTCTTTCTTTCTTTCTTTCCTTCTTTCCTCTTTCCTTCTTTTTCTTTCTTTCTTTCTCTCTCTCTCTTTCTCCCTTTCTCCCTTTCTTTTTTTCTCTTTCCTTTCTCTCTTTCTTTCCTTCCTCTCTTTCTTTCTTTCTTTATTTATTTATTTCTCCCTTCCTTGCTCCCTTCCTTCCTTCCTCCCTTCCTTCCTTCCTCCCTTTCTCACTCTTTTTCTCCGTTTTCTTTCCCCCTTTCTCCCTTTCTCTCTTTCTCTTTTTTTGCTCTTTCTCTTTCCTTTCTCCTTTCTCTCTTTTCCTCGTCCCTTTCTCCCTTTTTCTCTTCCTCTCTCTCTTTCCCTCTCTCCCTTATTTTTATTTTCTTTTGCAAGACGCAATGAATGCATGGCAGGAATCCCAACCTGAGCAACCCTACGCAGAAGGGACAAGCTGCCACTGTATAACCCTGACCATGCAGTGTCATTAGTGTCATTCCTTGACTGAGGAGCCTCTGCAGCCCTTCCAGTCACCCAACGGAAGGCAAAGGGTCACTTGGGAGCACTAACTGTATGGCTCACAGAAGAAGCTCTCATAGAAACCCTATGAATCCCATAGAAACCCGTATAAATCTATGTCACAGTGTGGCAGTGTACAATGAAAGCAAACAGTCCCACCTGCCCATGAAGGTGCCTTCATTGCCCATAGCAGATAGTGCACCCACTCTTTGAAGGGGCAAGATCTATTCTCACAACAATATAATGCCATTAAATAAATCTAGTAACAGCAAATTCTGCTTGGCACGATGGGAACTTTCTGGGCTTGTGTTACACTGTGTCGTACTATAAGGCTCTCCTTGGCATTTTTGACTGCTTTTGTGATAGAAGTGAACAAAAATTTAATAGCAGTATTGAGAACTGAGATATTTAAATGCGAGTGAAGCATAGGTCCTGTAGGATAACAGTCTCCATGAAATGACCTTTAACGGGGGGAAAACCCCAAAATATCCAATGGAAAATTAAAGACCCCACACACTGTTCGTGTAGGCTTTGAAAATACTATCAGAAGCAAAAGGCATCTGATTTTTTTTTCCTCTCTTTTTCAATGACATGAACAGATGCCTAATTTAGGTTGTTTTCTAAGATTGTTGTTTTACATCACTGCTCTATAAACCCACGCCTTCAAAGTGCCATAAAAAGAGGAAAAAAATACAGAAGTTGCCAAATGGAGACTAACGAGTTACAGGAGCTGAAAATAACCCACATGCATATTGCAATGAAATATGTGGGGGCTTTGGAGGAGGGAGCTGGTGGGGTTTTTTTAATTTTATTTTGAGCTGCCTCTGACCTTCTCATGCTAATCTGTCTTTAAGCAGTGTATATTTAATGTGCATAATATGGGTAGCTGGCTACAAAATAACATTTGGTAATAAGAAAGATTAACAAAACCTCACATGTCAAGGCATGCTGTACCCCAAAAAGGTGGCTTTCCCTCTTCCCCACCACCACAGAAAATACTCAGCTGGTTTACAGATAGATCTCACCCCTCTCCACAGCATCAGGTAACCACCATCTGCTGTGGAAGGCAAAATTGGATAATAGTTGAACCAAGGATCTTACCTGGCTTGGTATAAAGTCTGATCCTACACGTTCTGTGATATTGGGGCTTTCTGAACCCGTGGTGTTAGCGCCACATTTAACTTTGTGTAGGAGGGTCTTGCCAATGCTCACTTTTGCACCACCGGTTTCACATGTAGTCATGGGACATCACTTTGTCCCCTGTGCGTCACCTAATTAATGAATGCTCTTGTAGCTGCCATTGCCTGAGAGTGCAAGTGAGATTCTGTTATCTGCTACGGAGAAAATCAAAGTCTGTGGTAGCTTTGCATTAGTCCAACCATTGGTCTAAGCAGCTATATCACGGAGCCTAATAAAAAGATTGCTCTCCCTATAAAACCTTGTCGTACTCTGTTGTAAATGAGTCACTTCTCACGATAGCCCATGAGAACTTGCCTGTTGCACGGTGCTTGGATGGGTTTCTGAACTTTCTAGCCACACTCTGCAGTTTTATCTTATGTTTGGCAGAATATTGATGTCATTAAGATAAATGAACTTACTTTTTCATTGGCAGAATATTGATGTCATTAAGATAAATTACTTTTTCTCTTTGGCTTGGAGAGTTGCATGAAGCAGTCACAATGTTTATTCACATGCCTCATTTTACATCCAGGCGTATAAGTAATAGCTAATTCTTGCCTTACAGACAGCTTGAATTTAATCTAACATTTACAGCCTGTGCTTTTAACCATAGGTGCTGTTTGTAAATAGGCGATTTTATGTTGTTGTGAGCTCATATGTGACATTATTTCAAATTGTTCTCCAATGCAGATGTGCATTTAGTGTAAGTGCTGTGGTCTTATAGCCTTGTAGTAGGTGCTATAGGTGAAGCTGAAACCTGAAATACTCCAATCTGTCATCAAATAGAGGTAACCAAGGAAAGTGAATGCTGGTCGCTTATACAAACCAGCAAGTTTTTACCTCAAATGGACTGAGCCTGAAAGGCAAGTGTGATTTTCTGAAGAGATCTTGCTTTTTAGATGTACAAGCTTTGGATGGGCCAAGTTAGCGGGAAGGCCTGTGTTAAATGCTGTGCTGTTTTGCTGTCAGCCTTTGACCTGGTAAAGCTTTGGTTTTAGCCTAGATTGAATGCATTTGTATGTGTTTTGTAGTGTGGATGCAGAAATATTCTTTATAGACAGGTGGTACCGGACATGTCTGACAATAAGGAGGGGTTTGGTGCTCCACATATTACACGGTGTTGGATTCCCTACTTCAGCCCTTCCTGCTTTACACATTTTGGTCTCTCCTATGAAATATCAAGTTTTTTTTCTAGACAGAAATCCCAGGACAACCAGTGCCATCTTTGCCCTATCAAAAAATATCTGTTCAACCCGGGATCCCTGCACAAACCTATGCAAGGCCTTTTATAAAATGCAATATCTAATTAGCTCATTGCAATGGAGATGCATGCAGTAATAACCAAATCAATGGGAGTTTGTACAAGTAGCACAACGCTGGTTGCCAAAAGTAAAAATTACATAAAAGATTCCTGACATTGACAAGATAAAGGGACTGCCACAGTCCTTGGGATATCTCAAATAAGATCAAATGAAGATGTTATATCATTTTCCCTGCGAAAGGTTGATTTTGACTGTCAGCAGGCAGTACTGCACGACCATTGCATTTTTTAATTTCAACAGTACCCACCTCTGAGACTTCCCTTGGTGCAGAAGATGTGTGCGAGTCTAAGTGATATGACGATGCATTTTCTTTCCCAAAGTATAGGGTTTTGTGAAGTACTGAAACAGTAGAGAAGTGCAGACACAGCACAGGTGTTTCTGAAGAAGTTTCACCGATCTCATCCCTATCTTTGCTCTATCTGCACTTCTCTTGTAGTGCTATCGACCTGTTCCAGTAGCCTTAATATGTTCATATTATGAGTATGAGGAAAGAATGCTGATCATCATGATGAGCTAAGTGCCTAAAATATAAATAACAGTGTGGTTAGTGAAGATTTGCCTATATTAATATGCTTGTTCTCTTTACCTGTGCTTAACTCCGAAAGGCGTTCTGCATATCTGTTCAATAAGGCATTTGCATCTTTTCAATTACTTTGCCTGAATGTAAAATGTTGGTGTAAAATGTTGCCCATCTTTTGAATAATCAGAAAGGTAAATTATCATTTAAAGTATAAATTAAAAGATCGTTAAGGCTTGGGAGTGCAGTACTTCAAAGTTAGGGGAGCCAGAATTGAGGTTCTCCATGCAATTAATTCACCCTCCTCTTACTCCCCACTTTTCTGTAAATGCACTGAAATACTGACCTTAATTACACGCGTTTGTGTGCGTGCACACACTCACACACACACTGACATCTGGCTCCCAGCCAGTTGTTCCCATTGCTTCCAACTTGTCTTTGCACTCACCTCGCTCTGCGTCCCTCCACCTTCATGTCAGGCAACCTCCTTCTTCCCACATTGGGTCGGCAAAGGAAGGGGGGCAGCAGGAAGCCCCCTCAGAGACCAAGGCAGCTGAGCTGAGCCCTTGTGTGACACCACACTGATCCCCAAGGGTGAGGAACAGTCACAGATGGCCAGCTGCAGTACCTACAAACCACAAATGCATGGTGGGGGTCTGCAGGGAGTGGAGCTGCCAAACCAGATTGGTTCTCCTGTGCCAAATGAACCCCTCAGAGGGAAGGACTTGGTCATATTTATGTGATTCTTCACAGGAATAAGAGCACCAAAAGACAGTCCTGTGTAAAGTTTCAAGTTCCCGATCCACAGTGTGGAGGCAGGAGAATTTCTTAATTGAAAGGTTCCCGATCCACAGTGTGGAGGCAGGAGAACTTCTTAATTGGAAGTTGTATAGAATCACAGAATGCTTTGGGTTGGAAGGGACCTTAAAGATCATCCAGTTCCAACACCCTGCCCTGGGCAGGGACACCTCCCCCCAGCCCAGGTTGCTCCAAGCCCCATCCAGCTTGGCCTTGAACCCCTCCAGGGATGGGGCAGCCACAGCTTCTCTGGGCAACCTGTTCTAATGTCTCACCACCCTCACAGCAAAGAGTTTCTTCCTAGTATCTGGTCTAAATCTTCTCTCTTTTAGTTTAAAATCATTACACCTCGTCCTATCGCTCCCCTCCTGATCAAGGGTCCCTCCCCATCTCTCCTGTAGCCCCTTTAGGGACTGAAAGGGGCTCTAAGGTCTCCCTGGAGCCTTCTCTTCTCAAGGTTGAACAACCCCAACTCTCTCAGCCTGTCCTCACAGCAGAGGTGCTCCAGCCCTTGGATCATCTTCGTGGGTGTAAAAATATTTTAACTGGCTATCATGGTTTAAGACCAAATAGCAGTGGAGAGCCTAAATGGATTTTTAATCACAGGTATATGCAATGCAAAACAAAAAGTCAGTTAAAGTTCACAGGCTCCAGCTGGCAGCGATGCTAACCAGGCCTACCAGGGCAAGGAGAAACCAGTTTTCCTCAACCTCGTTCTCAGAAAGGGCTGAACCGTTTTTGCTGCAATTTTTTTTTTTTTCTTCGATATTTCTCTTTATTTGTTTTCCAGTCTAGAGTGTGCGCTCTAGTCATTCTCCTACCTGTGGTTACTGTTATTCAAAGAAGACACACTCTAACTGAAACTTTGAGTTCCCTGCAGCTAATCCACTACCACCTTGCTCGTCTGAGAATCCTGAAAATACTTAAAATAAGCATGTTTTTGAAAGTGGACAAAACCTGCCTTTCTAAAACAAATGAGAACAAGAAAATGAAATTTTAGCTAAGAAGAGTCTGTTTTTTCATCAGAACTTTGCATATGGCCAACTACCCTGAAACGTGTCGATAATTTAAGTAAATATTTTTCTACTGAAGGACGTTGGCCAGGTATGTACATTTTTTAGCTGAATATCAGCAATTTTGCAGAGGGGGACGATTGTGCAAGGCATGTATGAAGATGAAAATGGTTCACTCTTCCTGGTGTGTAGCAGGAACATGTGTCTGAAGTGCCATGTCTGGAGTACAAGTTCTGATTTTTTTTTTCAGATCTTAGCAGTAACTCACACAAGCCTAAAATAACCAGGGCTCAGACCATCAGTATTTTGTAATATTCTTTGTGGCTAATAAGGAATCGACGTGTGTGTTTTTTCACACAACCTTGATGAACAATTCTGAAAAATAAAGCTGTGCAACAGATTACATCAGTCCCCATGAAACGCAACAGTTGTGCAGCTCTGAAAGCCAGACACCCGGGCCACGATGGGAGGCCAAACATTCACAGGATGTCCTGGAGCCCGTGATTTTTTTCAGTCAAACTTTCTAAATCCTCCTGAAGAAGATGCCTGCGACACAAGTTGACCAAGCATGTTGTCCGATCAGCATGGACAGCTGTGGCTTTAAACAATGACAGCCATTGTTAGGTCAATTTTAAAGTAGGTCCTTAAAGTTAATGTGATTATGCAAATGTGGCCCTAACTACCATGGCTGTCTTATATCCTTCACAAATGACTGCATTGTCACTTTTCATTACGTGCATACAGTCCTGGTGGTTTGGTGGTATCATTATATCTCTCGGAAATGGACCATGTCAAGGCCATTCACTGTTGGCACTGCATTGTGCTTTTCCCCAAGCAGACCAACCTTGACCCACAAATGAGGGTGGTAGGGATTTTCAGGCCAAAACCTGCGTGTGTTATTCACATGATTACTCCCATTGACTTGGCTGCAAACCCTTGCATCAGGCCTGGAAGAATTAGGTTAAAACGCAGTTGCGAAATTAAGTCCAGTCAACTCTAAACTGCAGTTCATCTGGACAAACCTCTGACAACCTAACTTCTAAGATAAAGTGGCTTTGTGTGAAATCACCTGCAATATAAATTCAAAAATTAATCCAAAGAAAAAGAAAACGCCTCGGACAACTTCAGTTTATGTTTTTCTCCATGGTGTCTTTATTATTATTAATTTACAGAAATCTGTGATCACAAATGAGGAAGCTGAGAGATCTCAGGATCCATGTGTTCTGGAGGGTGGGAGATTTCAGACGACGCATCAGTTAGGGGACATGACTGATTTCAGACTCTTGGTTGCATTGCTTTCAATGAAAACCAGTGACTTGCAGTTTCAGTTCTCATCACAGAAGATGTTCTCACAGCAATCTCTTGTTTGGATCGTTTTCTCTTTTTCTGAGCGTGGAGTCTGATGTTTGTCTGAGTTCTCTCCTTTACGATTTTGCTCTGGTGGCCGAGAGCCTCCATGACCCAAGCACACCACACACAGCCTGTGATAGATCTAGACAGTTGGGACTTGGGCCTCCTCAGTAAAATATCCTTCCTTTATTTTTAATAGAATAAGTAAGAGTGGAATATAAGAGTATATGTAGAGAGATCATGGATATATTTGCATGCACCTACTTAGTCAATGTAAATGAAAATCACCACCTCCCAGCGAAGTCAGTGCTTCTTCTTTGCTGATTTGCAGCAGCTCCCTAACGAAGGTAAGCTTCCTCAGGTGATTCCAGGACTTGGAAACTGCAAGGTTAACACCCTGTGTTGCTCTGTTGTGTTGTTCTACATGTGGCTTCTCGCAACATCCTCATCACAGTAACACCTGAAGGTTGCTCCAGAACTAGGGTGACCTCGGCCAGCCTGTGTACACAGCCAGTAGATATCTAGCACGATCTGTTGGAGCGGGTCTAGAGGAGGCCCATGAGGGCTGGAGCACCTCTGCTATGAGGACAGGCTGAGGGAGTTGGGGTTGTTCAGGCTGGAGAAGGGGAGGCTTCCAGGGAGGAGACCTTAGAGCTCCTTCCAGTACCTGAAGGGGGTTACAGGAGAGATGGGGAGGGACTGTTTGCAAGAGCAGGTAGCAACAGGGTGAGGGACAATGCTTTTAAACTAGAGCAGGGTAGGTTTAGATTAGAGATTAGGAAGTTCTTTACAATGAAGGTGGTGAGACACTGGAACAGGTTGCTCAGAGAGGTGGCATAGATTAGAGATTAGGAAGTTCTTTACAATGAAGGTGGTGAGACACTGGAACTGTTTGCTCAGAGAGGTGTTGGAGGTCCCATCCATGAAGAAGTTCGAAGTCAGGCTTGATGAGGCTCTGAGCAATCTGATGTTGTTAAAGATGTCGCTGATGACCACAGGGGGGTTGGACTGGATGACCTTTACAGGTCCCTTCCAACCCAAAATATTTTATGTTTCTAAGATTCTAAGTCCAAACCTATCCATGTAGCAGCTCTTCTTCAGGGCTCTCCTTCTTCCACAAAGCCAGGATCTACTGGGAAGCTGGGATTAGGGTATGAAAACTCACTTTGTCGCAGTATTTCTACAGCTTTGGTGAAGCTGTAGAACCCTCAGCATCAGCTTCCAGAGAGTACAGGAGCTTGTTTGGGACATGGAGCCTTCTGGACAACTTCCTGTGCTCTAGACAAAAGCGGGTTTCTGTTATTGGAAATCCTTTGAAAAAAGTCCGTTGTGGGTATTAAAGAGGAAGGAAGGAGAGCTTGTACCACTCTGACAGTTAGGAAGGCAGACCAAGGTATCATTTAAAAATTTCACATTCAATCTATTCAAGCTGTCACATAAAAACCTTGTTGCTCCATTGATCAATTGCCAGGGAGGAAGGTAACAGGTATTTTTTGGGTGTCAGGCAGACAGCACAGCAAACCCTGGGAGTGACAGCTTAACAATGGGGAGGGGGGAAAAAAAATATAAAAATCCAGGGGCTTATTTTACTCATGGTGTAAGCAATGATTTGCTGTGGTGTGATGCCTGTGGCGAAATAGCAGGGGCAGGTGCGTGTCGGGTCGACTCCTCTCTTGTGGCAGTGGGGATTTTTTTATTTACTTTTTTTTTCGTTTTTAGATGCGAAGAGCAAGGGGATGCAGTGAAAGTCTGCTCTAGGAAGCCCTGGGTTTTTCGAGCGGCGATGGAGGGGTGACTATCACATCTGCTCCGGAGCTTATCATCGTACCAACTGTGTTTGTGCTTGCGATGGGTTTTCTGTTAGAGGATGTGGCTGCAAATCAGAGGCTGGTGAGGAAAGGATTACTCTAACATCATTGATTAGAGAAAGTTAAGGGTGTGCCTGTGTCGGTGCCAGCCCAAGAGGTGTCCCCGTGAGGGGTTGCTCCTGGGGTGACACCGTGGAACCTTCATGGGGCAGGAGGAGAACTTGTTCCCATCCTGGGCAGGTGAGGATGCCTGTGGCGAAATCGCAGGGGCAGGTGCATGTCGGGTAAACTCCTCTCTTGTGGCAGTGGGGATTTTTTTATTTAATTTTTTTTTCGTTTTTAGATGCGAAGAGCAAGGGGATGCAGTGAAAGTCTGCTCTAGGAAGCCCTGGGTTTTTCGAGCGGCGATGGAGGGGTGACTATCACATCTGCTCCGGAGCTTATCATCGTACCAACTGTGTTTGTGCTTGCGATGGGTTTTCTGTTAGAGGATGTGGCTGCAAATCAGAGGCTGGTGAGGAAAGGATTACTCTAACATCATTGATTAGAGAAAGTTAAGGGTGTGCCTGTGTCGGTGCCAGCCCAAGAGGTGTCCCCGTGAGGGGTTGCTCCTGGGGTGACACCGTGGGACCTTCATGGGGCAGGAGGAGAACTCATCCCCATCCTGGGCAGGTGGACAGCTGCTGAGAGGGTGCTAAAGCTGAGCCTAGTGTGGTCCTGCCCATCCTGGTGGGCCTCCCAGCCTGGGGCAAATCACCTCCAGTGAAAGGCTTTTGTGCATGGATGGGGCTTGACTGGAGGATGTTACTCGAGATACAACCAGAGCTTGCTTTTCAGTGAAGGTGGTCTTGAACCTGAGGGTAACAGGAGCACTGTCATGTGTGGGCAGTGAAATGATCCATATCCTTAGCCTTGACGGAGCATGGGCTTGGGCTCACTGATGTCATCCCTGGAGGTGTTCAAAAGACAGGTTGATGTAGTGCTGGGAGGTATGGTTTAGTGATGATGCTCCTTGTTTGTTGTGTGGGTGTCTATTTTTGTCAGTTAGGTTGACGGTTGGACAAGATGATCTTTAAGGTCCCTTCCAACCTAGAAGATTCTGTGATTCTGTGATTCTATGTCCAGTGACTTTTTTTCAAGCAATTTTCAGTGGGGCTTGGGCCAGACCCCATCATAGCCGAAACGGAGCTGAACCTGCCAGGAGCAAGCTATGAGGGCACTGGGGATGGCCGGGAGGATGAGCAGAGCAGAAGAGCAAAGCAAAGCACCATCTCTTTTCTTTATTATCCCACTGAAAGGCATTTTAGGTCTTTTTGCAGCGCACCACAGGGCTGTTTCTCTAGTTGATTCTTAGGTGGAGCGAGGCCTGGCTGGGCAGGTAGGAGCTACCAGCCGGCGCAGATTTCCATTTCCCTGCCGGCAGCAGGAGCTGAGCAGAGCCTTTATCTGCACAGGAAGGTTGAGCCGGCGCCTCTGAGGTCTCCGCCTTGAGCTGGTCGGAACACAGATACCAAAAAAAAAAAAAACATCGCTTAAATAGTCAGTCGGGGCCTCCCTTCGCCTTCAGATAACTCCCGCGCTGATGCACGCTGATGAGAGAGAGTTAATGAGGCATTAGAGGCGGCGGGGAGAGATAGGGACGAGCAGGAAAGCACACCTGCAGGCACCCTTTCAAGGCTCTCTGGTTGGGGTGGCTTTATCAGGAGGACCAGGGGTTGCTCGCAGCTGGGCCGGCAGGAACCGGGAGACGCCGAGGTGGCCTCTCTGGTTAGTGTAGAAACCTGGTCGGGGAGAGCTTCCTGAAACTTCTCTTTCTTCTCCCCCATTTCTGCAAAGGGCTTCTGGGGCAGATGTGTGAGCAGAAATTCTTTGCTGTGAGGGTGGTGAGACACTGGAACAGGTTGCCCAGAGAAGCTGTGGCTGCCTCATCCCTGGAGGGGTTCAAGGCCAGGCTGGATGGGGCTTGGAGCAACCTGGTCTGGTGGGAGGTGTCCCTGCCCAGGGCAGGGGGTTGGAACTGGGTGATCTTTAAGGGCCCTTCCAACCCAAACCATTCTGTGATTCTGTCTCGGGGGCAGCAGCCCGGAGTGGTAATTTAAATTGAGTAGTAAAAGTTGTTTCCCCATGAAATGAAATTTCCTGGGGTGGCAGTCGAGCGAGTCTGTAGACGTGGAGCTGTGCAGGCTGAAAAGCAGAGACTCATTTAAAGAAAAAAAAATCATAAAATTAAAAAAATCAGCAATTGTTCTGATACTCGAATGGATCGGAAAAAATGTCTTGTATCAAGAGGGATTGTAAAAAAAAACACCAACCACCTGATCACAAATACTGTATGGAAAAATAATAGCAGATTTACAGCCCTTAACAATGAGGTGTGTAACCACTGCCAGCTTGTAAACACGGCTGAAGGCAGAATTTGGACCTTGATGGTCTGGCTTCATTTCCTTACCCGTGTCCGTCACTGAGAGCAAAAAGTCACAGTCACGTTGAGGCTGGTACCGGGGTCTTCAGTAAAAAGTGCTGAGACATCAAAGGTCAAAGAAAAGAGGCAAACGAAGGGAGCAAGTGCATTTGGTCAGGAAGCACAGCTTCTGTTTGAATGAAGACATCATCTTGGTGACTGGAAGATGTGGCCAGTGCCTTTTCTTGCCCACCCGGGCAAAATGCCACCATTACTCCTGAGCAACATCTGGGCACTATTGACTGAATCCACCCCTGCTAGAGAACAAGGAGGCAAGCAAGATGTGGACCAGCGCCTCAAAGTCATTCTTTCCTGAATTGAAATATTTTCAACATGCTCTTTTCCATTTTGGGGATTTAAACAAACAAACAAACAAAATGATTTCTAGGAGTGAAGGTTTTTTCTGTCCTGCACCATCACCCCTGTCTCAAGTCAGGGCTGAGGCAGAACTACAATTTCTCGTGCAGAAGTGAGAGGAGGTGATGATTATGATGCTCCAATCACAGCCCGACAGAAACACCCTTTGCTTACGTGCCTGCCTGTAGGGGCTTGAGGGAGGGCTGGTGGCCATTAAGGATCAAGATTGTAAATACCAAGAAAAAAAAACCACCTTTTCTTCTGGCTTTTTTGAAGGATCACTCTGCGCTAGAGAATGTTCAATGCTGCGCTCTGTGCTTTACCCTCAGCAGACTTGTTATTTTGGCTTCTAACTACGAAGTCTGGCTCTTTTATTAAAATTATAATGTTTTTTTTTTTCCCAAAGCAGCCAAGCTCTGGCACTTTTTCAGTTTAGGCTTAGCTGTCACGTAGTTCAGACCTGTGGGAGTCGAACCACTGGGACTCTGCGTAGAGAGCTGGAGAATTACAGGGTCTCACTGGGAAACACCTCACACTCCGGTATTTTCCTTTATTTTCGCCCTGGCTCCTTTGCCTCTTCATTTTTAATTAGTGGCACATGCTGAAATGATAATTTAAATTCTTTTCAGAAATCAAAAGAATTCCCACTGACAACATTATTAAGTTATAATTACAGTGAAGAAAAAGGTTAATAGGAATTTGAGCCAAATATCTACTCTCCAT
The DNA here is from genome assembly GCF_001431845.1 of Calidris pugnax. Lineage (NCBI taxonomy): Eukaryota > Metazoa > Chordata > Aves > Charadriiformes > Scolopacidae > Calidris > Calidris pugnax. The sequence goes on along the minus strand of NW_015090996.1, from coordinate 369,001 downwards.
TAAATGAGAACTTGACTGAACCTGTTCTCCCTTGATTTTGGTAGGTTACTCTGGGCTTAAACGGGTCTGGGGTGGCTATACACCTGTGCAAAGGGCCACTGAGAGGACAAACAGCCACGGCCAAGACCGTTTACGTGGCCCTGTCTTGGGATAGGTCTTGCCTGACCCATGCCCAAGGTGGAATTTGACAGCCAGGTGGGACTTCTCCTGGACTTCTGAAAGAAAGATGTGGGTTTCAGAGAATGGAGTGTGAGAAAGACGTGTGGGAGGTGGCACTTGGTGGCAGAGGAAACTTAGCGGGTATCGGGTGGGGGAAAAATAATCAGGTTCCTGGGCTACAGCATTCAAACAAAGCCTCTTCCTTCGCTCACGCTGAGCGCCACATGCATGCAGAAACATATGCAAATCAGCCTTAATCTACCCAGTGTTTTGCATTTTCAATGAAATC
>NW_015090996.1:328879-368543 GCF_001431845.1 Calidris pugnax | reverse complement strand
GGGAGAAGAGAGAAACATTTTCCTCTGTATTAGCTCTGAGTGTGTGCCCATCAACAAGGCGATTATTGCGAGGGGTTTGCATGTTAAAAAGAGGGTTTTAAAGCAACTGAAGGTGTGTGTGGGGGGTGTGTGTGAAAAAAAACACCCCAGTCCTTATGCTGGGCACCTGCAGGGTGAGCCACCCCGTTTCCCAGCACTGCTCCTCCAGCTGTTTAAACTCAGCCACACTTGGTGTGGCTACAGCTGGAGCCCTCCCAGGCAAGAGCTTTGCCTTGGAGACCTGTTGTAAGCTTGCTGTTTCTTTTTCCCCTTTTTTCTTCTTGTATTTTTATTATTTTTTTTTTCCTTTTATGCTGTGGCGTGCCTCAAAGGTGGCCCTTTCCCTCTTCCCACCTTGCACACCATCGAGTCCCACCAGCTTCCCTCCCATCTTGCGCAAGCGTTTTTACGGCAGCCCTTGCACGGGCAAGTCAAGTGCTCCCGTGGACTTCCCCTTCTCCACCATCCATACCCAGCACTGCCCGGGGTCCTGCCTGAGGTAACCACTCCAAACATACAGAATCACAGAATGATATGGGGTTGGAAGGGACCTCTGGAGATCATCTAGTCCAACCCCCTGCCAAAGCAGGTCCACCCAGAGCAGGTTGCACAGGAACGTGTCCAGGTGGGTTTGGAATGTCTCCAGAGAAGAAGACTCCACCATCTCCCTGGGCAGCCTCTTCCAGGGCTCTGCCACCCTCAATGGAAAGATGTTCTTCCTCGTGTTTAGATGGAACCTCTTATGTATATATTTTCTCGCTTCAAAGTGCTTGCATCAACTTAAATTTCAACAATTTATTTATTTTCAAGCTACTAAATAAAATGGAGGAGTTTTTTTTTTCCTGGCAAGTTGCCTCTTTTTCTTTTTTTTTTGTTTCATTGGCAATTGCTTTTGCTCCCTAGAGTTCCTGGGGCTGAATGTCCTCAGCGCTAACTCTTCATGAGGCTCTGCAGCTCTGCCTGACTATTTGCTGTGCCATGTAACACACCAGGTTTCCACGTATCTTCTCACCTCTGACTTAAAACAAGCATGAAAAAAAATTAAAATCTGTTCTACAGCATAGGAACTCCTATATTTTGCTTGGATTCGGTTGGTTCCTGATGTGATGGTCTGAGATGAAGAAATGAATGGGAACAGCAGATTTGCACATAAAGGTGCAATCAGTACCCACCTGGAGTTTTTTTTTTCCTGGCAAGTTGCCTCTTTTTCTTTTTTTTTTGTTTCATTGGCAATTGCTTTTGCTCCCTAGAGTTCCTGGGGCTGAATGTCCTCAGCGCTAACTCTTCATGAGGCTCTGCAGCTCTGCCTGACTATTTGCTGTGCCATGTAACACACCAGGTTTCCACGTATCTTCTCACCTCTGACTTAAAACAAGCATGAAAAAAAATTAAAATCTGTTCTACAGCATAGGAACTCCTATATTTTGCTTGGATTCGGTTGGCTCCTGATCTGATGGTCTGAGAAGAAGAAATGAATGAGAACAGCAGATTTGCACATAAAGATGCAATCAGTGCCCCCCTGGCTGATCCTGACCTGGACTTTGGTGTCACCAGAGATGTTCCTCTGGTCCTCAACGTCCTCAATAGTCACTCTTTTGTGCTGTGCTCCCTCCACGTCCTCAACAACCCATGAGAACCAAGGATGCTGAGGTTCCCTATGGTGTGTGAAACCCTATTCCTTACTTATCTGAGCAGGCTGGAAGCAAAACTTCTTGGCTTGATTGTTGCCTATAACAACCGCACCAAAACATGCAAGACAAACAAGATTAGGTAGACCATGCGGGTTTAAGTAAAAAAAGAACACACTTTATTTATCTACAAGGCAGTACATTGTCGTATAAAAAAATTAAGTGCAGGTGAAGCTGCACCCAATGCTATTAAGGCAGCAAAGTCAGAGGCTGTTATAAAAAAAACCAAACAATAAAAAATAAAAAAAAATAAAATCAGTGTTTTGCCATATCGATAAAGATTTGGTATGGCAGTACAAAGAACCATGTATTTCTAAGAACCTGATTCGGTACACGAGACCCAAGTTAGGGAACAATTAGCTAGACATGGAACAAAACAGACAACATGAACAAGACAGTGTTCTCCCAAACATATGAAGGTGCAATGCATGCTCTTACAAACCAATGAGGAACAAAACAACACATCCAACAAAAAAATAATAAAAAAAAAAATCTCCCAGGAACAGTGTTCAAAGATATTGCTTATAAAAAACAAAAAAGGGGAAAAAAAATATAAACCATGTAAAAAAAAATTAAAATAAAAAGGTCTGAAATGCTAGTGCATAGTCAATTAGCTAACAACAACTTTTTTATCTTTCCATATAAAGCTCTACTGCTCCTTTTACACTAGCAGCATGTCTACACACTAAGGTCTGTAGCAGCAAAACACAGTATTCATTTGGCATTTACAAAATTAAATTACTGAATAAAAATATAATTTTTCTCATAAATCTATGTTTCATACAGTAATATTTTTTTAAAGCAAGCTAATTACCCTCCCCCTCCCCCCCCAAACAGAAACACACAACGTATAATGGCCTAGAACCAAAAGAGAATGAAAGAGTTATTTCAAGAGGCATGGATGTTTGAGCATTCACGATCTTGATCAGTTTTCCCCCTTTGCACAGACTAGCGTTTGTAGTAATGCTTTTCACTTCGGTATTTTACACCAATGCATTTTTGTTCAGTGATTTAAAATATATCCGTTTGAGTACCTGCTCTTTTATTATTTAAAAAAAAAATAAAAAAATAAAAAAAAGAAACGAACAAGACCCCATCCCTGGCTAACACATCACTGAAATAACAATACTGGTGTATTAGGTTTGCTTGATCTCAAAAAGTACAAAAAAAATTACCCTTATTATAAGTCTGCACTTAAGATCATTAATTACTGATTCAAACTTAATACCTAATAATTTAGGCAAGTATCATTTATTCAAAAAAAAAAAAAAATCCTCTTAAGTTGGGTGAAATCCAACAAGAATATATATGCTGAGTGACTAAATGCACTTTGTGCTGCTCCCAACTGTTGTACCACAACAAAAATAGGCTCTTCTCCCATTCATGAAAAGTTTTCATGCCGAGGAACAGGAATTTCCCAGCGGAGGTGAAGTGTTCTCGAAACCATAATGCTTCTCTGTCCGTCGACCCTCTCACATCACCAGAGTCCGGGTGGGGAAGGCGGCCATGTACTTGCGCGCCTGATCCGTCAGGGCCATCTGGTCCTCGATCTTCCCGCAGGACGCCGACTCCCAGGCATTGTTCAGGTGCTAAATTAGGAGGAGGAAGAGAGATTTGGGGTGAATGTCGTGTGATTTAAGTCATAGCCCCAGCCGAAGCTGGACCCCCTTGCTATCGTTGCGTGAACATGGAATCATAGAATGGTTCGGGTTGGAAGGGACCTTAAAGATCATCCAGTTCCGACCCCCTGCCACGGGCAGGGACACCTCCAACTAGACCAGGTTGCTCAAACATGTGGTAGGATGTTGTCCCACCTTGAAAAAAATTGAAATCTCAGCACAACAGGGAAAAAACTATCACCCCTAATTCTCAGTTAGACTAGACAACCCACAGAGGGGAACACAACGAGCCAGGACCCAAACCTCCCCACTTCTCTCTCAAACAGCACCTTCTCTACGAGGCCCTACCTACAGCCTTGCCTTTGATCCTTCCATTCCATGGAAGTTCTCAAGAGAGATTTTACTTGCAGGTGGACTTCACCGGGCACAGATGGGCCAAGCCCACAGTTATGATGTTGGGCACAATGACCACGTACAAACTCCTGCCGAGCCTCCATTCTAGCAGTACAGCTGCTCTGCCCCCGTGTCCCCTGGAGGGACCTGATCATCTTGATGGCCTGACCACAATTAACAAGAAGTCCCGTGGCTCAAAGCCACTTTCACCTGCGTGCCCTGATTAACACGTGCCCATCAGCGGAGCTCCTCCGGCAAAGGAGAAGGGAGGGGGGTGGTGGTGGTAGTGGAGGACATGACTCTCAGCAGAAACAGCATTTTAATTATCGTGTAAGCCATTTCACTTCTTGTGGTATTTATGGAGGTTACAGACAGCACTCAGTATAATGTTAAAGTGAGATAAACATATCTACAGAGGGCTGTGTGCACTGTATTTATTTACTCTCCATACACATGTGAGATGTTTCTCCTTGCCCTGAGCTATAAACAGTAATGAAATTTCAAAGCTCCTGGAATTTACCAGTACACACACACATTTACACACGCTTAGTTTTCTTTCTATTGAACTTTTTCTCTTACTCAGTGTGTCTGCGTTTCCACATTGAGATATCCCCTAAGCCTCAAAGCAGAATTCTATTATATAGAGCTACTTGTACAAATACCCTCTATTCCAAATATTTTGGAATACTGTATTCCAAAAATGCCCACGACTGTGCTTACTGGCAAGCTGTGTTGCCAGCCAGGGGATCCCAGTACCCTTGACTATTGAGAAGGTCTATGCCCAAGATCCACCAACAAAAAGACAAGCCAGAAGAAACCCTTCTCTATTTTCCTCTGCTTTCAACAAGGATCAGCTCTGCAGTGCAAGGTCTATGTTGCCCAAGGAGATGGCCAGAGCCTTCCCAACATGTAGAATCACAGAATCATAGAATGGTTTGGGTTGGAAGGGACCTCAAAGGTCATCAAGTTCCAACCTCCCTGCCATGGGCAGGGACACCTCCTACTAGAGCAGGTTGCTCAAAGCCCCGTCCAGCCTGGTCTTGAAAAATTCCAGGGATGGGGCAGCCACAGCTTCTTTGGGCAACCTGTTCCAGTGTCTCACCACCCTAGGACATCAGGTGAAGCATAATTAGTGGACTGCAAACCATCTGCTAAGAGCAGAACTGTCCCAGTGTGCCCATGGCTCTTCATGCTGCTCCTCCTAACTGTGGAAGAGGATCCTTTAAATTATTCTCTCTTTAGAGAATGCTCTTCTGACTGTAAACAGTGTTATCTTAGACATGTGGATAGGAGAAGGCTGGGCAACATATGAAATACAGATAATTTCTCATAACATGCCCTAATCAGGGCAGTGGTACAAACACAGGGACCGAGGTTCCCTGCCTGGGAGGGCCCACAGTCTCAAAGGGACAAAACCAATGAATAAGTGAGCAGCGTGGCCATGATGAGGGCCAGCACGTTAGACCTCTGGAAACTTCTGCCAAACTCCTGCTGAGCTTCAGTGGGAGTTCCCCACACGAGGGAGAACTGGGTCAGGCCTCAAGTCATTAAGTTTCTGCAGCTTTTTGTGGGAAAGCCACATTTGTGAGGGGGGAACAAACATCCCATATGCCTTTTTTTTTTTTTTTTTTCTAGAGTGGTTCAACCTGGGCCAGCTACGTATCTTGTGCTGTGGCTCAGCCTAGGGCCACCAGCCAAAAAGCAGGTGTGACACACTTTCCGTAGGCCGCATGTGACACACCACATCTTCTGTGTTTTGCTTCAACAGCTTCCAGGGCAACTTCTTCAAAGGCACCTACATCAGCTGGGAACCTACAGCTTCCTATTGATCCTCAGCAGGACTTGGGCACCTGTGTGTATTTTACCCTATTGTTTTAGAGGTGTCTTCATCAAGGACCAAATTAATGACTAGTACAGTGCCACTTGTCTTACTCAGAACCCAGATTTGGTCCATATAACTCAAAATATTCTGGTAGTTCCAGAATATCCATCGTTTCAAAGGACAATAATATGGGCCCAACCGGTAGTTCCCTGTGATCCCCCAAAGCTTCAATGGCCTGGTCTCAAAATGAGAGATCAGCAGTCCCTTAAGCAACTGAAAATAGGTAAGGAGAAGTCCATCTGTCACAGTATGTCAATTTTTAAAAAACAGAAGTAACTTCAGGCAAGGAGCGTCCCGATTTCATAAATTAGGCTTAATTGTTAGTATCTACACTGAGCTCTTTGTATGAACAACCATGTGCTTAGAAAAGAAAAAAAGAAATAATAAATCTCTACGCTGGTATCTCCAACATCTCAGCAGGCTGCTACATGTCACTCATTCCACTGAAAGCCTGGTCTTCGTTGAACACCATGTCAGAGCAGCAGAAGGCTCTCGGACAGGCAGGAACCCCCTGCCCTCCCTCTGGGGACATGGGGGGCTGGAGGGTCCCCCAGCTCGACCCCCCTGGCTCCAGCCTGCTCAGAACAACTTAAGTTTGGCTCCAGAGACAGGACAGGAGAATCTCCCCACAGAGTTTTGAGCTTTGTGCTAATTCCCCAGAAATAAGCAATACTGGGGTTTTTTTCCCTCTTATGAACAAGACACTTTGCAGTCTCTAGTGCAGCCCCACCAGAGCTTTGCCTTAGTAAAGAAAGCAGAATTTGACCCAAAGTAGTATATTCACTCTATTTACTGAGACGGTTTTCAATTCTGTCCTGGGGAGCCAAGATAACATTTAAAATGGGTATTTTTAATCTACATTTTGGGTCTGAAGCCTCGGCAGCCAACACCAAACAAAGCACAAAGCCTTTCCCCTGCCAGCCCCGCAGGCATGGGCGAAAGTCATCCTGATGCCAGAAGTTTTCCTTCCCTCCTCGGCAGGGAGAGCCAGGTCCCAGGATCCAGGCAGGGTCCCCCCCCCAACCCTTGGAAAAAAGGAAAAAGCACCATATTTCCCGGGCTCTGTCCCAGGAGAGCGGCAGCAGAAAGCAGGGAGGAAACCAGCCCAGAAACCCCAGTCAGACCCCTCCTTCTGCAGAACCCTCGTCCCACCTCCCCTGTCACATTTAAAGGTTCAACTCTGCAAACCAAGGGATGGAAACACAAAGGCTCTGTAAGTAGAAGCCAAAACCTGCCGAAATTGATGAGCATTTTTTTTTTTATTAATTCAGTGCTTAAAAAATTCTGCCATCGAAGAGCGAGGTGTTCGCTTTGGCACCTAAATCCTTAGCCAGTGGGGAAAGAAAGGGATTCCCACAGTACAATTCCTTCCAAATAATTTTTCTTATTGAGTCAAAAAGCCAGAGACTACTCTTAGCTTTGCTGTCAATTAAAAGAATCTAAGCCTTTTCTAGCCAGGACTTTCAGCTGCATTTTTCTCTTCCACACGCAGCAGTTTTCCCTCTTTAAGTTAAAGCTGGGAGCGGGGTGGAGAAGAAGGGAATACTACTATGAGTTCCCATAGGATAAAATTGCAGACCCATGGTATAATTCCACCTATGTCATTCTCCCTGGCTCTATTTTTTTTTTTCTTTTTTAAAACCTCAGTAATCCTACCAGCACATCCTTTTCCTGGCAGCAAAACTACCTCGCTCGCCTTCAGCTGCCCCCAGGCAGACGCGAACTGTAAACAAGCTGTCAAAGCTGCAACCGGGATATGATAAAATTGCAGACCCATGGTATAATTCCACCTATGTCATTCTCCCTGGCTCTATTTTTTTTTTTCTTTTTTAAAACCTCAGTAATCCTACCAGCACATCCTTTTCCTGGCAGCAAAACTACCTCGCTCGCCTTCAGCTGCCCCCAGGCAGACGCGAACTGTAAACAAGCTGTCAAAGCTGCAACCAGGATATCCAGTTAAAGCACTTTAAATGAAAAAAAACAACAACACATAAACCTAAACTTGGACCGTCCGGAGAAAACAAGAACAGGAGTAAGGAAAGAAAAGACTGTGGAAAGGTGCTTTTCTAACAGAACTCGTCCTCCTTCTGCGTTGGGAGCCTGGACCGCCTTTTCGACAGCCCATGTGTCGGGGAGAGGATGCCAAAACCCAGCTCCCAGGCTGATGGGAGTGTAGTAAAAATCTTTGGGGAAAAAAACCAAAACACAACCCTCAGTCTCAGAAGACAGATTTTAAATCTGCACGATGCTGGCAGGTATCTTCGGTGGCTCAAGCGAAGCTCTGGGTGTTACACGCGTTCCCATTCATTTAGCCAAGCTGTGCTGCCATTTAAAACCCCCCAAATACCCCAAAATGTTTAAAATATTCAGAAGGTTCAGGCTATTAGGAGGTATCTTAATTGTGTTCCTCTACTGTAAAAAGCTGGATTTCTTGCCAGTTTTCCCTTATGGACAATCCACCGAACGTGCTGCTGAAAAGGTGGCTTCCAACAAAAATGCAGTATTTATTCTGAAATGGTAAAACAATTAATTCCCTAAACAAAGCAATTTCCTAGCAGAATATGATGCATCTCCTGTACAATAGTATGGCTTTCTAGTCTTATAAAATCATAGAATGGCTTGGGTTGGAAGGGACCTTAAAGATCATGGAGTTCCAACTCCCTGCCATGGGCAGGGACACCTCCCACCAGACCAGGTTGCTCAAAGCCCCAGCCATTCTTGTTAGGATGCAGAACCAAGAGAAGCCCTTTTACTTATCAAGACCAGACAGTAAAGACTAATTAAAAACTCAAGTGACCATAAATGAATTCTACTTCACTTGCTAAGGCAGAGCACTGTTTCTGCTCGTGTTGCTTGTTCTCCACTGGCCCATGGGGCCTAAACTCTGGCCTTCTCCTAAACTCTGGGGCTTCCCCCGTTGCTCAGAAATACAGCTTCCTAGATGTGAGAGAGTAAGATGGTCCAACTTTTCAGCTTTTATTATGAGCCTGGTACCAGAGCTAGAAAGAACTATTTAGTGGCACTTTTAAGAGCTTAACCCTGGAGCCCTCACTCAGACAAAACTCCTGGTTGAGATGTATGAGCTTTCCAAGATTAATTTGGGAGGTACAGAAATGGGTTAAGCACCTGCAACTCACATATGGATATTCAGTCCCTTTCTGCTCTTCTCCTTAAGGAATTTTTTTTAATTCACGGATCAGAACACATTTGCTGCAAATGTCTGGCAGTTAAGGTGTCACTTTTTCTTCTTCCTGAGAGACCATGGCCTGCCTGGGGCAGTGGTTACTCCTGCTGTGTTTGCAACCTCAATTTGACTCCCCCAGGAGGAAAACATGCAATGACTGACCTGTAACTTCCAACAACCTCCTTTTCCTTCCCTCACCCATGCCAAGCACAGCTCCTGGACATGTCTGCCAGCGGCCAGAGGAGGGACAACACATGTAAGGGACATGCAAATTTGTGAAGCATTCCATGGTTTTTTTGCCTATAAATACTTCAAGGGTGGGTGTCAGGAGGATGGGGCCAGTCTTTTGTCAGTGGTGCCCAGGGACAGGACAAGAGGAAACAGGCACAAACCTGAATATAAGAAGTTCCACCTAAACATGAGGAGGAACTTCTTTCCTTTGAGGGTGGCAGAGCCCTGGAAGAGGCTGCCCAGAGAGGTGGTGGAGTCTCCATCTCTGGAGACATTCCAAACCCACCTGGACATGTTCCCGTGCAACCTGCTCTAGATGGACCTGCCTTCCAATCCCTTGTGATTCTGTGACACCAGCAGGGCCACCTTTCCTTGCTGTGCAAACCTTAAACCTTAAACCTTCACTAAAAACCAGAAGAGTATAAGACTTTGAGATCTTCTTGCCCCCCCAAAAAAGCCACGGAGGAAAACCAGAGTAAGCCTGCTGCTGCTGGAGAGCAGGCTGCCTCACCTGTGCCTTCTCTCTGACAACCAGCTGCAAAGGAGATCCCACATTTCACTTTTTAAAGGGAGAAAATTAAGCTTAATGACAGCTCACGCTCTTGTAAAGGTTAACCAAGTAGCTGGCTTAAAATCCTTTAAACTTACTCTTTAAAGAAAATGGTTACACAAACCGCTGAAAGTCAGGAAATTCGAGCTGAAACGTGTCAGTCTGTGGTTAAAAAATGGAAAGTGACAGGAGCTCGGGGTTGAAGAACATTCTCTTTAGCTTGCAGGGCTTCTACCTTGTGTTGTTTCCTTTGTTACTGGGGGAAGGAGATATCAAAGCAGCGCTATTTTCTTAAAAGGTTCCATTTCATGGTGTCTTTTGATTGCCTGCAGGGTTAGGTGGATGGTCTATGATTTAGCCTACTTTTCTGTCTGTTAAAATGTCTGTGCTAGGATAGTTTGCATTATGTACTGCTACTTGTTTCATTGGCTAGGGAACATAATGTGAAATAAAACATAACTTCTACACAGGAACAGCCAGGAGCAGAGTTTTTACGCAACCTCTTACGAGGCCCTATTCAAGCAAATGCTTGGTACAAATCATCATCCTGCTTCAGTAAGGGCTTCGGACCTTATCCCAAAATCTTAACCCTTGGAAAAGTTCCTAGTGAGGCCAAAATCTCCCAACAGTGAAACTTAACTATTGTCTGAGTGACAAAAACACAGGTTGCAAAAATACAGGTTGTAACTAACTCCACCAATATAAAGTAGAAGTATTTGGGATCCCTGTGATAGAGTGTAAGAGTAATTCCACCCCAGGGCAATGCACATGGGTTTGGTGAGACAACTCCTGTTCCTGCCAGGAAGGAGGAGATTTGCTGTGTGGGATAAAAAAGGTGACTGAACCTTCATACCTTATGGAAAGATCCTACACACAGTGGCCTTCACATTCAACGTTGAGCCACCAAACTGGTGAGGGGTCTAGAGAACAAGTCATATGAGGAGAGGCTGAGGGAACTGGGCATGTTGTTTGGAGAAGAGGAGGCTGAGGAGAGACCTCATTGCCCTCTACAACTGCCTGAAAGGAGGGTGTAGAGTGGTGGGGGTTGGCCTCTTCTCCGGAGGGAATGACAGGACCAGAGGAAATGGTCTCAAGTTGCGGCAGGGGAGGTTTAGATATTGGGAAGAATTACTTTACTGAGAGGGTGGTCAGGCACTGGAACAGCCTGCCCAGGGAGGTGGTGGAGTCACCATCCCTGGAGGTATTTAAGAAATGTGTAGACAGGGCTCTTCAGGGCATGCTCTGGTGCCTGGGATTGTTGGGTTGTGTCTATTTGTGGGGGTTTTTGTTTTGTTGGGTTTTTTTGTTTTGTTTTGGTTTGGTTTTTTTAGTTTTTTTGTGGTTGGACTCAATGATCTCAAGGGTCCCTTTCAACCATGAAGATTCTGTGATTCTATTTTACAGAGGCTCTTCTCGGTCAAACTCTTCTTGGGTCTGGGGGGACTTTTTCTCCCACTGCTCTGGTCCAGCAGCGATCCCATCACGTTCCCAGTGTCGTTATGGGCAGCTGCCTGACCTCACATGCCTAATGATGCAACATGCTGCTCCTCATCATTCCTGATGAATCACACCATGCTATCTGATATGGACATCAGATATTATTTACCAAGTTGCAGATAATCAGTCGTGTGTCCAAAATGCAGTAAAAAAATACCCTTAGGGACTGCTTTGAACATTGGTTACTCTTGCCTTTTTTGGAATTTAACAGCAAAACAGTCAGCAATCGGGCACTTTGGTGAGCCTATTGCAAGTCAAATTATCTTTTTCTTTATGTAAATGCAGTGCAAATTAATAAAGCAATGAAAAACACTGTGGGCTGGTGGCTGTGCTACCTCCCTCCGAGGCGAGTTCAAATTTAAAAAAAAAAATGGAATTTTAGGAATCAAGCATATTGGGAAAAAAAGATAGTTTAGTGCTGTGTCTCTTCCTTTCCCTCTTCCCTCTCCACGCACACATCCTGAGGTGCAGAGAGGGCAATAATTCTTACCTGAAGCCGACGAGAATTTGCCTAAGTAACAACACTTGGGTCAGGCCCAAAAGATTAACCAGCAGCAAGGCAAACACCGGCAGACACAATTAAATTGCACCCAGCTGCGTTCCTGGTTGTTTCCCCTCTGCCTGTCCAGCATCGGTGGATTTAATCCAGCGTTTGTGTGTGCAACTGTGTGTGTGTGTACACGTATGTGGGCAATACACCAAATTATAAACTTGGAAGCAAAAGGACATGCTAAAAACTGGGCATGTACAAAGTGCCACCAGCCAAAACCATGCGCCATCTCTAACGTGTTCAATTGCTTTGCACCCTTTAGACACGCTGTGTCCTTATCAATGTCTGGCTTCTTCCTTCAGCTCAGCGTGTTTTAAACACTGGGGTGAGTTAGGAAGTAATTTTTTACTCAGTTCCTACTGAAGGGAAAGTCCTCTTTATCCAAACAATGGGAATACCTGACTTTTAACATGCAAAATTAAAGGCTTTTCCTGACCAAGGACTGGAGAACGGGATCCAGAACAGCCCACAAATTGACTCGTGTAAACTTCCTGAACAAAATCAGCATTGAGTGAGGAGAGAAGGTTAAACAAGCCCTTTCATTTACAGCAGCTTGTAAAGAAATTATTTTTAGATAGCAGGAAACATAACACTGTTACGCCGAAGATCAAAAGATCCTATTTTATGTCACTCATTCCACTGAAAGCCTGGTCTTCGTTGAACACCATGTCAGAGCAGCAGAAGGCTCTCGGACAGGCAGGAACCCCCTGCCCTCCCTCTGGGGACATGGGGGGCTGGAGGGTCCCCCAGCTCGACCCCCCTGGCTCCAGCCTGCTCAGAACAACTTAAGTTTGGCTCCAGAGACAGGACAGGAGAATCTCCCCACAGAGTTTTGAGCTTTGTGCTAATTCCCCAGAAATAAGCAATACTGGGGTTTTTTTCCCTCTTATGAACAAGACACTTTGCAGTCTCTAGTGCAGCCCCACCAGAGCTTTGCCTTAGTAAAGAAAGCAGAATTTGACCCAAAGTAGTATATTCACTCTATTTACTGAGACGGTTTTCAATTCTGTCCTGGGGAGCCAAGATAACATTTAAAATGGGTATTTTTAATCTACATTTTGGGTCTGAAGCCTCGGCAGCCAACACCAAACAAAGCACAAAGCCTTTCCCCTGCCAGCCCCGCAGGCATGGGCGAAAGTCATCCTGATGCCAGAAGTTTTCCTTCCCTCCTCGGCAGGGAGAGCCAGGTCCCAGGATCCAGGCAGGGTCCCCCCCCCAACCCTTGGAAAAAAGGAAAAAGCACCATATTTCCCGGGCTCTGTCCCAGGAGAGCGGCAGCAGAAAGCAGGGAGGAAACCAGCCCAGAAACCCCAGTCAGACCCCTCCTTCTGCAGAACCCTCGTCCCACCTCCCCTGTCACATTTAAAGGTTCAACTCTGCAAACCAAGGGATGGAAACACAAAGGCTCTGTAAGCAGAAGCCAAAACCTGCCGAAATTGATGAGCATTTTTTTTTTTATTAATTCAGTGCTTAAAAAATTCTGCCATCGAAGAGCGAGGTGTTCGCTTTGGCACCTAAATCCTTAGCCAGTGGGGAAAGAAAGGGATTTCCACAGTACAATTCCTTCCAAATAATTTTTCTTATTGAGTCAAAAAGCCAGAGACTACTCTTAGCTTTGCTGTCAATTAAAAGAATCTAAGCCTTTTCAGCCAGGACTTTCAGCTGCATTTTTCTCTTCCACACGCAGCAGTTTTCCCTCTTTAAGTTAAAGCCGGGAGTGGGGTGGAGAAGAAGGGAATACTACTATGAGTTCCCATAGGATAAAATTGCAGACCCATGGTATAATTCCAGCTATGTCATTCTCCCTGGCTCTTTTTTTTTTTTTTTTCTTTTTTAAAACCTCAGTAATCCTACCAGCACATCCTTTTCCTGGCAGCAAAACTACCTCGCTCGCCTTCAGCTGCCCCCAGGCAGACGCGAACTGTAAACAAGCTGTCAAAGCTGCAACCGGGATATCCAGTTAAAGCACTTTAAATGAAAAAAAAACAACAACACATAAACCCAAACTTGGACCATCCAGAGAAAACAAGACCGGGAGTAAGGAAAGAAAAGACTATGGAAAGGTGCTTTTCTAACAGAACTCATCCTCCTTCTGCGTTGAGAGCCTGGACCGCCTTTTCGACACCCCGTGTGTCGGGAGAGGATGCCAAAACCCAGCTCCCAGGCTGATGGGAGTGTAGTAAAAATCTTTGGGGAAAAAAACCAAAACACAACCCTCAGTCTCAGAAGACAGATTTTAAATCTGCACGATGCTGGCAGGTATCTTCGGTGGCTCAAGCGAAGCTCTGGGTGTTACACGCGTTCCCATTCATTTAGCCAAGCTGTGCTGCCATTTAAAACCCCCCAAATACCCCAAAATGTTTAAAATATTCAGAAGGTTCAGGCTATTAGGAGGTATCTTAATTGTGTTCCTCTACTGTAAAAAGCTGGATTTCTTGCCAGTTTTCCCTTATGGACAATCCACCGAACGTGCTGCTGAAAAGGTGGCTTCCAACAAAAATGCAGTATTTATTCTGAAATGGTAAAACAATTAATTCCCTAAACAAAGCAATTTCCTAGCAGAATATGATGCATCTCCTGTACAATAGTATGGCTTTCTAGTCTTATAAAATCATAGAATGGCTTGGGTTGGAAGGGACCTTAAAGATCATGGAGTTCCATCCCCCTGCCATGGGCAGGGACACCTCCCACCAGACCAGGTTGCTCAAAGCCCCAGCCATTCTTGTTAGGATGCAGAACCAAGAGAAGCCCTTTTACTTATCAAGACCAGACAGTAAAGACTAATTAAAAACTCAAGTGACCATAAATGAATTCTACTTCACTTGCTAAGGCAGAGCACTGTTTCTGCTCGTGTTGCTTGTTCTCCACTGGCCCATGGGGCCTAAACTCTGGCCTTCTCCTAAACTCTGGGGCTTCCCCCGTTGCTCAGAAATACAGCTTCCTAGATGTGAGAGAGTAAGATGGTCCAACTTTTCAGCTTTTATTATGAGCCTGGTACCAGAGCTAGAAAGAACTATTTAGTGGCACTTTTAAGAGCTTAACCCTGGAGCCCTCACTCAGACAAAACTCCTGGTTGAGATGTATGAGCTTTCCAAGATTAATTTGGGAGGTACAGAAATGGGTTAAGCACCTGCAACTCACATATGGATATTCAGTCCCTTTCTGCTCTTCTCCTTAAGGAATTTTTTTTAATTCACGGATCAGAACACATTTGCTGCAAATGTCTGGCAGTTAAGGTGTCACTTTTTCTTCTTCCTGAGAGACCATGGCCTGCCTGGGGCAGTGGTTACTCCTGCTGTGTTTGCAACCTCAATTTGACTCCCCCAGGAGGAAAACATGCAATGACTGACCTGTAACTTCCAACAACCTCCTTTTCCTTCCCTCACCCATGCCAAGCACAGCTCCTGGACATGTCTGCCAGCGGCCAGAGGAGGGACAACACATGTAAGGGACATGCAAATTTGTGAAGCATTCCATGGTTTTTTTGCCTATAAATACTTCAAGGGTGGGTGTCAGGAGGATGGGGCCAGTCTTTTGTCAGTGGTGCCCAGGGACAGGACAAGAGGAAACAGGCACAAACCTGAATATAAGAAGTTCCACCTAAACATGAGGAGGAACTTCTTTCCTTTGAGGGTGGCAGAGCCCTGGAAGAGGCTGCCCAGAGAGGTGGTGGAGTCTCCATCTCTGGAGACATTCCAAACCCACCTGGACATGTTCCCGTGCAACCTGCTCTAGATGGACCTGCCTTCCAATCCCTTGTGATTCTGTGACACCAGCAGGGCCACCTTTCCTTGCTGTGCAAACCTTAAACCTTAAACCTTCACTAAAAACCAGAAGAGTATAAGACTTTGAGATCTTCTTGCCCCCCCAAAAAAGCCACGGAGGAAAACCAGAGTAAGCCTGCTGCTGCTGGAGAGCAGGCTGCCTCGCCTGTGCCTTCTCTCTGACAACCAGCTGCAAAGGAGATCCCACATTTCACTTTTTAAAGGGAGAAAATTAAGCTTAATGACAGCTCACGCTCTTGTAAAGGTTAACCAAGTAGCTGGCTTAAAATCCTTTAAACTTACTCTTTAAAGAAAATGGTTACACAAACCGCTGAAAGTCAGGAAATTCGAGCTGAAACGTGTCAGTCTGTGGTTAAAAAATGGAAAGTGACAGGAGCTCGGGGTTGAAGAACATTCTCTTTAGCTTGCAGGGCTTCTACCTTGTGTTGTTTCCTTTGTTACTGGGGGAAGGAGATATCAAAGCAGCGCTATTTTCTTAAAAGGTTCCATTTCATGGTGTCTTTTGATCGCCTGCAGGGTTAGGTGGATGGTCTATGATTTAGCCTACTTTTCTGTCTGTTAAAATGTCTGTGCTAGGATAGTTTGCATTATGTACTGCTACTTGTTTCATTGGCTAGGGAACATAATGTGAAATAAAACATAACTTCTACACAGGAACAGCCAGGAGCAGAGTTTTTACGCAACCTCTTACGAGGCCCTATTCAAGCAAATGCTTGGTACAAATCATCATCCTGCTTCAGTAAGGGCTTCGGACCTTATCCCAAAATCTTAACCCTTGGAAAAGTTCCTAGTGAGGCCAAAATCTCCCAACAGTGAAACTTAACTATTGTCTGAGTGACAAAAACACAGGTTGCAAAAATACAGGTTGTAACTAACTCCACCAATATAAAGTAGAAGTATTTGGGATCCCTGTGATAGAGTGTAAGAGTAATTCCACCCCAGGGCAATGCACATGGGTTTGGTGAGACAACTCCTGTTCCTGCCAGGAAGGAGGAGATTTGCTGTGTGGGATAAAAAAGGTGACTGAACCTTCATACCTTATGGAAAGATCCTACACACAGTGGCCTTCACATTCAACGTTGAGCCACCAAACTGGTGAGGGGTCTAGAGAACAAGTCATATGAGGAGAGGCTGAGGGAACTGGGCATGTTGTTTGGAGAAGAGGAGGCTGAGGAGAGACCTCATTGCCCTCTACAACTGCCTGAAAGGAGGGTGTAGAGTGGTGGGGGTTGGCCTCTTCTCCGGAGGGAATGACAGGACCAGAGGAAATGGTCTCAAGTTGCGGCAGGGGAGGTTTAGATATTGGGAAGAATTACTTTACTGAGAGGGTGGTCAGGCACTGGAACAGCCTGCCCAGGGAGGTGGTGGAGTCACCATCCCTGGAGGTATTTAAGAAATGTGTAGACAGGGCTCTTCAGGGCATGCTCTGGTGCCTGGGATTGTTGGGTTGTGTCTATTTGTGGGGGTTTTTGTTTTGTTGGGTTTTTTTGTTTTGTTTTGGTTTGGTTTTTTTAGTTTTTTTGTGGTTGGACTCAATGATCTCAAGGGTCCCTTTCAACCATGAAGATTCTGTGATTCTATTTTACAGAGGCTCTTCTCGGTCAAACTCTTCTTGGGTCTGGGGGGACTTTTTCTCCCACTGCTCTGGTCCAGCAGCGATCCCATCACGTTCCCAGTGTCGTTATGGGCAGCTGCCTGACCTCACATGCCTAATGATGCAACATGCTGCTCCTCATCATTCCTGATGAATCACACCATGCTATCTGATATGGACATCAGATATTATTTACCAAGTTGCAGATAATCAGTCGTGTGTCCAAAATGCAGTAAAAAAATACCCTTAGGGACTGCTTTGAACATTGGTTACTCTTGCCTTTTTTGGAATTTAACAGCAAAACAGTCAGCAATCGGGCACTTTGGTGAGCCTATTGCAAGTCAAATTATCTTTTTCTTTATGTAAATGCAGTGCAAATTAATAAAGCAATGAAAAACACTGTGGGCTGGTGACTGTGCTACCTCCCTCCGAGGCGAGTTCAAATTTAAAAAAAAAAATGGAATTTTAGGAATCAAGCATATTGGGAAAAAAAGATAGTTTAGTGCTGTGTCTCTTCCTTTCCCTCTTCCCTCTCCACGCACACATCCTGAGGTGCAGAGAGGGCAATAATTCTTACCTGAAGCCGACGAGAATTTGCCTAAGTAACAACACTTGGGTCAGGCCCAAAAGATTAACCAGCAGCAAGGCAAACACCGGCAGACACAATTAAATTGCACCCAGCTGCGTTCCTGGTTGTTTCCCCTCTGCCTGTCCAGCATCGGTGGATTTAATCCAGCGTTTGTGTGTGCAACTGTGTGTGTGTGTACACGTATGTGGGCAATACACCAAATTATAAACTTGGAAGCAAAAGGACATGCTAAAAACTGGGCATGTACAAAGTGCCACCAGCCAAAACCATGCGCCATCTCTAACGTGTTCAATTGCTTTGCACCCTTTAGACACGCTGTGTCCTTATCAATGTCTGGCTTCTTCCTTCAGCTCAGCGTGTTTTAAACACTGGGGTGAGTTAGGAAGTAATTTTTTACTCAGTTCCTACTGAAGGGAAAGTCCTCTTTATCCAAACAATGGGAATACCTGACTTTTAACATGCAAAATTAAAGGCTTTTCCTGACCAAGGACTGGAGAACGGGATCCAGAACAGCCCACAAATTGACTCGTGTAAACTTCCTGAACAAAATCAGCATTGAGTGAGGAGAGAAGGTTAAACAAGCCCTTTCATTTACAGCAGCTTGTAAAGAAATTATTTTTAGATAGCAGGAAACATAACACTGTTACGCCGAAGATCAAAAGATCCTATTTTACAGGCACCTCGAATGCCTTGTTTTTATTACAGGCAGAGTGCAGGGAACCACCACTGACAGGACAACCCAGAGAAGCTGGGGCTGTCCCATCCCTGGAGGGGTTCAAGGCCAGGCTGGATGGGGCTTGGAGCAACCTGGTCTGGTGGGAGGTGTCCCTGCCCATGGCAGGGGGTTGGAACTGGATGATCTTTAAGGTCCCTTCCAACTCTAACCATTCTGTGATTCTAACGCACAACATACTCTGTTTAGCTCCCTGAAAATGTTGTCCTAACCCTATGGGGGAGCCCGGAGCTGGGCTGGGCTGGCAAGACAGTGGGACCAGCAACCTCCATCCACACATCAGCTGGGGAGCTCCAGTGACCTCCTGCAAAGCTGGAGCCCTGGGCTCCTTTGCCGTGAGATGGTCTGGACTCAGTCCCGAAACAACTACCCTAACTCCAGGGCCATGGATCTTCAAACCCTCCTCTCAGCCATCCACCACGGTGCGGTAAAAAACACGATTCATGCAAAAAGAGTAAATAAGCAACCAGGGAGTGTGAGTTTTTGGTCCCTACGGACACCCCCATGCAGAAGGGGGGACACAGTCCCCGCTCCCCAGGCGGCTTCTCATCCACTGGTCCCGCAGTGCAAAACACAAACCCACCCCATGGCAAACGGTGCCAAAATTTTAATATCTCACTTTATAACGCCCGGCTAGAGACGCTTAATCAAAACCAGGTTTTTCTTCATTCCCTCCTACTGGAAATAAACCCCTAATGTAGATTTTGGAAAGAGGGAGGAAAGAAAGGATTAGCCATGTGGACTATCTGTCTGAAAGTCAGGAACTACGGAGTTATAATTTCCTTTCTGACAGTGACTCACCCTGGGGAATGAGACACTTTCCCTCAATTCACCCGTGTGGAGAAGGGATAGAAAATCACTTATTCATCTACCTCAAAAAAACACGGGCTGCGGTGGAAGGATAATTGATCATTATCCGCAGCGCGTTTCGCTCTCTGAATGACTTCTGTCCACAAAGGTTGACAAAGAGGCTGCTAATGACTTTGGTGGGCTTTGCAACAGGCCATGCGTAGCAGCTATATTTTAAAGTACAGCAAATGTATACGTTTGTTAACGCTTGGAAAAAGCACAAATACGTAAAACCTGGCCTCACATCCGGCTGACATTAAAACAGTCGCACGTTTTAAGTCAGTTCAGAAATCCCAAGATGTACAACCAACCATAAGTGTTACCAGGCCCCTTCAGACCACCGTTTACAACCACATCTCTGGTGCCACCTCAGCCAGCGCTCAGGGAAAGGCCACTCTTGGTGCTTGGCCAGATGGGGACTAGTGACCACATCTGTGGTGGCCAGCGGGGCAGTGCCAGGGTCTCTGCTCTCCCTCCTGAGGCCTGCAACAAGTTCTGGCCACCACCACACACCACTCAACTCCCCGGCTCTCCAAAGCAGCAAAGCTGCCTACAAGAACCCTATGGGAAAAAGGTTCTGGCCCACGTTAATTCTCCATCCTACCAGTTTAACACTGGAATCAGATGAGTTATGAAGCCCCACGCACAGGGCTTTGCCCTGTTCAGCTTCCCGACACAGCTGCAGCCTCTGTGTCCTCATGCTCCACAGGTAAAGTGAGACCCTCAACCACGTTCATCTCAACGTTTCATTCTTCCATACTCAAAATCAGTCAGTGAGAAAGCAATATATATATGTATCTTTATATAGAAAGGGTATTTTTATCAAAGAATGGTTACCTGCAGAGGACTAGCTAGTGGCCTGTTCCTAGGTACTGCAAATGTCTTGTGAAAACTGCCATCCTCTTCAGACACGGGCATCTTTAAAATGGAGCTGGTAAGAAGATTCTGAAGAAAAAGAAAAGGAAAAAAAAAACAAACCAAGCAATTTTGAGTAACTCAATAGAAATTTGAAGGTATTCAAAGCAAACTCAGCCTGACTGCAGAGGGTGCAACACTGGGCAGGGTCCCAGGGGCTGGGAGCAGACCTCAGCCTGGGCTCCCTGGGACGTGGCTCTGCAGGAGCATCGCCACGTGCGAAGGTTTTTCACCCAGTGAAACTCCCAAGGGCAAGAAGAACAGCAACACCGAGCAGCCCCGACGAGGGGCTCATGCAAAGGCTCCTCTGCACAAACCAAAACAGACTCTCTCTTTCTTTTCACCAGTTTTATCTCCCCGACATAGTCATTTCTATACGCAGGTGCAGGCCTCCTCCGAGCGCAGGCTCTTTGCAAAGACTGTGGGCTGCACAACGACTGCAGCTTCTGCCACCTTCTGTAGGCATCACAGTCATCTAATTAGGAGCAGGATTTTGCTTCTTATGCTTAATACAGGGAAGCAATACAGAAATAATGAACAATGCCTACTCGCGAGGAAGGTCAGACAGACTATTTTCTCTCTTGCCTTTAAGAACTGAGCAGGGATGTAAAACAGAGAAATCATGCCATGGTGTGAAAACTTGCACTTACTGGCACATCTTCCATAGTAGACCCGTGCGTAAAGAGCTGAGTGTTCAGGTTTTCTCCTTCCCAGTGATTTGAGCAGAAAAAATTGCCAGCTTTATCTGTTGGAGACTCCACCTGAAAGCAGGAAAGGCACCGTGATAAAAAACAATACCCAACTGACCAGAAAGAGATTTACCTCTCAGTTGCTTAATAAATTGAATAAATATTCTTCACGGCCCTGCATAATGCGTCTTGACAGCAGTGTCTTTTACAGCACCCTTGCTCTTTCCAGAAGAAAAAAGTTCAAGGTTCTCAAAAAAGTCCCCACCTAATAAAACTTTGAATACTTGCACTCAGCGCCCTGTCAGTATTCAGAAGTTTAATCCCCTAGAAAGGATTGAGAATATATGTATTTTTAGAACTTTAGTGACAAAGTAATATAATGCAATGTCCTCAAATGTTCAGGTTTCTAAGTCACTCCATGGAGCTTGGTCCCCGTGGGGTTCTTCTATACTTTTCACCAATATTAGAAAGATTCAATCCAAATTCCTGTCTAATTTTTTTTTTTTTTTCTTTTTAAGTTTCAAACGAAAAGTGCATTAGAACGGCCCAAGCAAACCCCTGCTGAAAACAGCAGAAAGACTTCTATGGAAATCAATGGGAGACGAATTAGGCATGCCTAGTACACTATATAGAACCGACACTAAGATCTTGGGGCTCACATGAAAGAAAAACAGACACAGCTATTTAACAGAAAACGTATTGGTATAAGTTTCTCGGCAAAGAGCCGCTGAATTAAATTGCCTCAGGTAAGTTTGAGATTTACCTCTTGTTTGATTTTCTTCAGCAAAGGGGGTCCACTTTCATGTAGCCCAGCCACTATTGCAGATTCCTCCGACTCCTGCTTGATAACGTCCTGCAGATCTTCTACAAGATGAGTCGGAGTTTGAGGCTGAAAGGAAGAAACGTTATATCCAAGTCCCAGAACATCCCTCTGCACTAATATCAAAGCAACTTTTATCATTGTTTCCTTCTTACCAGCATCTTCAAAGGGCCATATTTGATTTCCTGAGCTGCAAGTGCGTTTTTGAATGGAGTGGGTGTTCTTGGAGAGCTCTCTAATATCGACCTCTTGATTGCTGGAGTTCTGAAACTTTAAAAAGAGGGAAAAAACTTTAAAGGAACACGCTTGGAAATATTGCCTCTTCACAGAAATACGTGCACACAGGCAATGGCTTGCTGTAAGACGCGGACAAACATTTTCTTTGCAATCCTCGCATCCATTTTGCTTTTCTGGGAGAACATCTATTCCTCCATCAAAAGGAGGAATGGCTTTATTTAAAAAACTGGCGAGACTGTATGCCTGGTCGTTCTGTATTAATGAACATTACGAAGTGGAAGTTCATTACTCCAAACTAAGAAAATTCTGAAGGTGTTTGTTAGCAAACAGCCGTGCAGGAAGCATGCAGTGACCCAGCACTTTGGTTACAAACCCTGGGGAATTCGAAAAGACAACGTTGATCGCAAGACTTACACGTGGTTTTCCTTCTGAGCTTTGAAAGCCTGGTCCCTGTGGAACGGCGTGGTGACAGCCATCTTATGGCCACACACCGGCGTGGAAGTGAGCGAGGGGTTGTCCAGGTTCAGGTTTTCGTGGCTGGACGAGGTGTTTAAGAACTGCAGGTTGGGGAAGGAAAAATCAACAGGAACATCCAGGTTACAAGGCTGACCTCTTAAGTTGATGTTATTGAACAAAAGAAAAAGAAATTGTTTCCTTCCAAGTGATTCTCCTGACCCTACGCTGGGGGGAGGTGGATGTGGGGGATCTGACTACGCGGCAAAGTTTGGCTGGAGCACTCAGAAAGCTAAACCCAGCATTCCTAGAGAGGGAAGCTATAAAGAAAATGACGCTCTGCTCCAGTGAGAAACACTCTCCACCCTTTTAAGAGCCAAATCTCAAAAGCCCAATTTGGATTTTCTGCAAATAAACTGTAATTCCTATTAAGAGCAGTGTGCCCAAGGAAGAACTGGGTGAAAATGAGTAAGGGATGTTTCAGGACTAAACCCACAGGAAATGGGGCTAAACTCCACGAAGATTTATAGAGGGAATCTAGGTGCTTTTAAGGCAGTAAATAAAGTGTTTATGACAGGAAAATAAATTTCCCATCATCACTCTCAAAACAAAGTGCTCCCTTTTCACAGTATAAAATGAAAACCACCACCTGTGATGGGCGCGTGGAGTGTTTTGGGATGGAAACAGCTGACCGAAAAGGAGGTGGTGATATTGGTCTGGAGAAAATTGCTTTTGCATGAGTTCTGCCTAGTAACCTAAAATATTGTTTCCGTTCCTAGTGTCTGCAAATCTCTGAGCGTAGCAGTATCCTTTATTCTGGCAATGATTCACCGTATTACCTTCTAGACTCAACTTGCATGGAATTAAAATAGATTTTATAAAAAAGTGGCATTAAGAAAATAAAGATTTCACTGGATAAATGATACATAATTAAAATACCTAACAGGTAATGGAAGATACAGCGGGAGATCATTGCATGCAATCTTTTACTATCCTTCATGAAACAGTGTTTCTCTGACTTCAAGGACTAAAGCCAAACCAAGGCAAAACCAAGACAAACTGAAAAACACACACACACAAAAAAAAAAACAAACCAAAACCAAAACACCTTTAAATAGTGCTACAGCTGTGAAACAAAAGCAACCAACGTCAGGAATTTGCAAGTGGACACCAGGACACTTCAACAGGCCATTTTCCTCCTCATTCCTATTCCACTCCACCCCAGCGTGGCCCAAGTGGAGGATGGACAAGCCATGATTTGAATTTGCTGGTTGTTGTCACTTTGTCTCACAACCTGAATGCTATTTAAATGCAGTTTGGGGTTTTCTAGGTCAATGAATCATACTGTGAGTGGACAGAGATGGAAAGTATTACAAATGATCAGAAATGTTAAGCTCTAGTAGTTGAAGGAGTTAACAGCAAGAGCAAAGCAAGCAACCATATTCCCCTGCAAAAATGATCCAAATCAAAAAAAACACAACCAAACCAACCAAGCCCCACAGATGAATTTAAAAGAAGAGAATCAACAGTTAGCTGGCTGATAATCTAAACTCAGCAGTGAAGACTAAGAGCAGTGAGAAGATTCAAACACGGAGTGAAATCAACAAGCGCAACGGTAATTAGTCATTTGTTCCAAAGGATTAGTTTCTAAATTGTTAAGGCTGGGGTGGCTTTTGAGAATTAGTAACATCTGTGCAGAAGTCTTGATCTACCTGCGAGGGAGAGAAGGGCAGGCTTTTGACAGGGGAGCTCTTAGGAAGAGTTGAGCTGCTGGCGTCACCTAGGCCCAAGGTGCCACCGTGGCCACTGGCTAAGGGGCTGGAGTGCCCTCTCCTTTGGCGAAGAAGGACCCATGGAGCCGCACTGCCCTGTGAGGCAGACAAGGACTTTGGTGAGCCAGGAGGGCCCTGACTCGACATGGTTTTGCTCAAGTTTGTGGTGGGACGTCCTTGAGCTCTACAAGCACTGGCCCCTCTTTGCTGAAGCTGCGCCGCTTTGCCTGAGGGAGCTTTGCTAGCTGGAGTGTCTGTGTCTTCAAAGAATTCAAAACTGCTGAGATCACCCCATGATGAAGGATCCTGAAACAACGTGGGAGGCACGGAGCTGTAAGTGCATAGTGCCACCTCATGAAAACACAGCGCTAGGATATGCCCATAACCAACGACCACGAAGTCTTTCCCAGTTCAATTCAGCTTTATTTGAGTGGCAACACTGTGAAGGCTTATTTGTGTTTTCAATATATACCTTGACCACATCGAACTAACATCCTAGTAACGTTCTTGGCAACTGAGCCCCTTAAGAAACAATGACTCAAATGATGTCCTTACTATAGAATGGTTTGGGTTGGAAGGGACCTTAACGATCATGGAGTTCCAACCCCCTGCCGTGGGCAGGGACACCTCCCACCAGACCAGGTTGCTCAAAGCCCCATCCAGCCTGGCCTTGAACCGCTCCAGGGATGGGGCATCCTATCTCTACTTGCCCAGGGTTTTCTGTTTGGTATGAAGTCAGTGCCTTTCACTACCCAAAAAATGTGTGCTTTGGGCTCTCAGCCAAAACTGGTCTCCTCCCAACCTGCGTGCCTGCTCTGGACGTGCTGAACGGGATGTGATGCTTCATGAAGCAGACACCTCTGCTGCTGAAGGAAGGGGCCACCAACAAACATATTTCAACGTGCCGCTGCTGTTACGTGTAGTATCCCGGAGACCACAAAGAGAGGAGGCCCGTGTCGATGCCAGTCAGCTACCTGGCATTTAAAATTCATGTTTCCAGTTCTTCACGGGCACCAGGCCAAGCTCCTTACACTTTGAGAAGCAGCTACTGAAGCTACATGAAAAACTTTTAGAAAAAGATGCAGATAGACGAGCAGCCAGACATAAACCTACGGCATGTGCCACTTCAAATATAAATATCATGTCATCGTTTAAAATGTTTCGCGATGTCTCTCCCATCTTATTTTAAGGAGACTTAATACCGAGAGACCGTTTCAAGCTCCTACTGTGCAGTTTGCTAAAAATCACACTCCCATACCAAGACGTAGCAGGAAAGGGAGACACCCACAAAAAGCATACGCATCCACACTCCAGGGCTTCATTTATGAGCAGCCACGTTTTGTTAAGTCAGAAGCTAAGCTTCGGATCTTGCAGCAATTAGAAGTTAACTCGGGAAAAAAAAATAAAATCATAAGAAAAAAGAAACACATTTAGGACTGTCCCAGTTCCTCTCCCCTTCCTCCTTGACCACACACAAATCCACCTGAGGTGGGAAAGTCTACTTACGGAGTCTATTAACTGGAGTGTTTCTGCAAATTCTAAGAGATTCTTAACATTATCCAGGATGTTGCTCTGGTGAACAATCATGCACCGGGCAGGGGATGCACTTTCCTCGGGTAAGCAACCGTGATCCACCGGTGGAGATGGAGTACAGTGGTGGTGTTCCCCCAAACAGGAAACGGGGGCACTGTCACCACTGGTCCTGGTACCGTCAGCCACCGTGGTGCTGTGCCAGCCGGGGTAGTTTGATGTGTGGTTCTGTGTCTAAAGGAAGAAGAAGAAAAAAAAAAAAAAAAGAAAAGGAGGGGGGGGGGAAGAAGGCAGAAGGAACTTAGCAATGCAATTGCACAAGTTGTCAGATACCACTGGAGGAAAGATAAAAGTAGTTGCATCATCATCTAAAAGCTTATGCCTATGAAACAATTGTCAAGATGTTTCCTTTCATCAGTGCAAGATCTGGTTTTAAGTAATATCGGCGTTGTATTTGTTATCCCAAAGTTACCTCACAATTTACTTCAAGGATTACGAGCGTATATCATTACTAACACGTAATCAATTCATACTGGGTTACTCCAAAAGCTCAAAAGAGTGTCTGCAAGTCGTTTTCTGTGAGAAGCGAGAAACGGCAGGATTTCCCTACTGAGCGCTCAGCACTGTAGGAGGCTGAAGGGTTTAAGAGTTAGAGTTGCTTTTGTTTGCTTATCTCCTTCTCTTCTTCTATCCCTGTCTAACGCTACAGCTTACACCAATGCAATGAAGAGGCTGTCAAATCAACGTGGTTAGGAAAGCAGAAGAACAAATTAACAGAAGTTTCTTTCCAGTGTGATCATGCAACAGAAGAAATTGCAAAACATGAACTAAAGTTAAAAAGTGGCCAAACTAACGTATCACGCATGCAGTTGTTTTACTATTAATTTATATATTACCCAAAAAAAAAAAAAAAAAAAAGAATCTGCTGGCTATCACCTATCTTCAAAAATGATTTGGGGACTCTTGGCTTTGGTGATGGTGTTAAATAATTACATAGAGGTTTTCACACATTAACATCCAATGGCGTATACAACCAAGCGTGAGAATACAGTAATAGCCAGCATTTGTTCCACACATGCAGTTATGAAGAATCTAACATTATTCAGAGAAGTAAAACAAACTGTCAAACATGCACCAAGTCTGAAGCTTACGAAGGGTATAAAACACAGCTGAAGGAAAGAATGCAACAGAGGAGAAAAAAAACATCTACCGCACAGGCACTACATTTTCATCACATGAACCATTGCACACTTTCGGAAATGCAGATCCCATTGATATAAGATCCGTGGGATTTCTCATTTTTGTTCAATCATCACGGTTCAAATATCACATCACTTTACGGAGCCCAGCCCTGCTCCAAACACCTGCAAATTGTTTGTTGTTTGTTTTTTCAATAAAAGAATATACAAAGCAAATACAGACTATATATGTGCTATGTTTCATCCTTTTCAAATGGAAATATAGAGCCTTGATTAGTACGGAAGGCAGAGGGGGAGTAAAAAAGTTAAAAAGACAAGCACTGGGGTAAGGCTGCTATCCCTCCATCCAAGCACACAGTGACAATCTTACTGGTAATGCCTGCTGCCCTTTCAGTTCATTCTCAGTCGACATTAGTAGCAACTCTAATTCCTTTATTCGTTTTTCTTTCTCAGGGTCTTCATCATTATAGTGTCTCTGAAATTAAGAGTTAAGGGAAAAGAAAAGATAAAGGTCTGATAGGATGTAGCAACTAAAATGCTTATGGCTTGCCGTCCTGTGGTTATAACAGCCAAATTAGACCCAAAGATGAAACAAACGCCAATTGTTGTTTTCCACTACCAAAGTCCCTGCTGAATTTCAGTACAGACATTTGAAATGGAGAAAGTGAAAACTATCACACCAGCTGTCAACTAAAGGAAAGAATGCAACAGAGGAGAAAAAAAACATCTACCGCACAGGCACTACATTTTCATCACATGAACCATTGCACACTTTCGGAAATGCAGATCCCATTGATATAAGATCCGTGGGATTTCTCATTTTTGTTCAATCATCACGGTTCAAATATCACATCACTTTACGGAGCCCAGCCCTGCTCCAAACACCTGCAAATTGTTTGTTGTTTGTTTTTTCAATAAAAGAATATACAAAGCAAATACAGACTATATATGTGCTATGTTTCATCCTTTTCAAATGGAAATATAGAGCCTTGATTAGTACGGAAGGCAGAGGGGGAGTAAAAAAGTTAAAAAGACAAGCACTGGGGTAAGGCTGCTATCCCTCCATCCAAGCACACAGTGACAATCTTACTGGTAATGCCTGCTGCCCTTTCAGTTCATTCTCAGTCGACATTAGTAGCAACTCTAATTCCTTTATTCGTTTTTCTTTCTCAGGGTCTTCATCATTATAGTGTCTCTGAAATTAAGAGTTAAGGGAAAAGAAAAGATAAAGGTCTGATAGGATGTAGCAACTAAAATGCTTATGGCTTGCCGTCCTGTGGTTATAACAGCCAAATTAGACCCAAAGATGAAACAAACGTCAATTGTTGTTTTCCACTACCAAAGTCCCTGCTGAATTTCAGTACAGACATTTGAAATGGAGAAAGTGAAAACTATCACACCAGCTGTCAACTACCCTCTTTTAAATCCGCTTCAGAAGCAGCAGCCCTCAATTAAGCCACGTTAGGACTCCCCCACCTTCCCCATTTTCTCTCTTCACACTTTTTTACACTACAACGTTGCCTTAAGGTACAACGTCAGCATTTTGACTGGGCAAACGTTTAACGGATTGACCCCTGAAACGACGCGCAAGTTATCTACCTGGATAGCTGCCGCGGCCGGCTGAGGAACATTGACAATATTTACATGCAGTGCTACTGGATATGGGATCTGACCAGGGACCTAGGCCAAAAAAAAAAAAAGGCAAAAGACACTACGAGTTATTATTTCTATCGCATCGCCTGCCTGCGTGGCGAATCTGTGTTTGGTTTTAGGTACTTAATATTTATACTCTCTGGAGATGACATATTTACAATATTTACAAGAAAAGTAAGTGTTTTTTTAGGAATCTGACAGTGAGCATTACAGAGGAAGAAAGAAAATACATATATGAAATATCTACCCTTCCTGAACGAGAAAAGATGAATAATTTATAGATGCATTTGTAAGTATTTTTCCTAAATTGAAAGTGCAAAAGATGCAATTTATTATCGTGTAAAACTCCACAATGTAACTGTCTGAAGCAGCAGCCTGTTTCATTATTAATCATTAATTGAAGAGGAATCAGATTAAAAACAATACTTGTTTACTTGTCCTGACAGGCAACCCACAAACAGAATATTACTGGGGGGAACGTGGAAGATTTTGACAGAGAACACAGAATTAACCTGGTTCGACTGCTTTTCAACAAGTGTAATATCCACCACTAGAAGAAACCGAACTGGGAACATGGTCACTGCTCACAAGATGTTAAAAACCCTGATTCTACCACCTAGTTTGAAATGTATGAATTTCCATCACTGACTGAAGTCAAAGTCAAGGTCAACGTCAAGGTGGTCCTCGCCTGGCATCAAACCCACACGGCTCCACCAAGACGGGGAGAAATCACACTTCCTGAAATCAGGCATGGCCAAATCAACCCCCCCAAAAAAAAACCCTAAAAAGTTTTCAGGAGCTTACGTTTTGTGGCTCGGAGATGTGGTAGTAGGGGTAGTCACTGCTCAGCGGGGGCTGGCCGGCTACTGGCAGCTGTGCAGAAGGTGGGTTGTGAGAAAAAGCCATCAAGTGGTTGCTCTTCTGAAAGCCAGGGGCTGCTGAGGTGTGACAGGCTTTGGAGGACTCCTGCAGGTAGCCCTCCTGCTCGACCTTCCGGCGCATGGTGGAATTCCAGTGGTTCTTGATAGCATTATCGGTTCTGCAACACAAACACGGAGGGTTTGGAGTTTTAAACACCAGCGTTTCCAATTCAGGCCGAGATAAACGGGCAGGAAACTGCTGTTGGCTTCCGCACAGGCACTACATTTTCATCACATGAACCATTGCACACTTTCGGAAATGCAGATCCCATTGATATAAGATCCGTGGGATTTCTCATTTTTGTTCAATCATCACGGTTCAAATATCACATCACTTTACGGAGCCCAGCCCTGCTCCAAACACCTGCAAATTGTTTGTTGTTTGTTTTTTCAATAAAAGAATATACAAAGCAAATACAGACTATATATGTGCTATGTTTCATCCTTTTCAAATGGAAATATAGAGCCTTGATTAGTACGGAAGGCAGAGGGGGAGTAAAAAAGTTAAAAAGACAAGCACTGGGGTAAGGCTGCTATCCCTCCATCCAAGCACACAGTGACAATCTTACTGGTAATGCCTGCTGCCCTTTCAGTTCATTCTCAGTCGACATTAGTAGCAACTCTAATTCCTTTATTCGTTTTTCTTTCTCAGGGTCTTCATCATTATAGTGTCTCTGAAATTAAGAGTTAAGGGAAAAGAAAAGATAAAGGTCTGATAGGATGTAGCAACTAAAATGCTTATGGCTTGCCGTCCTGTGGTTATAACAGCCAAATTAGACCCAAAGATGAAACAAACGTCAATTGTTGTTTTCCACTACCAAAGTCCCTGCTGAATTTCAGTACAGACATTTGAAATGGAGAAAGTGAAAACTATCACACCAGCTGTCAACTACCCTCTTTTAAATCCGCTTCAGAAGCAGCAGCCCTCAATTAAGCCACGTTAGGACTCCCCCACCTTCCCCATTTTCTCTCTTCACACTTTTTTACACTACAACGTTGCCTTAAGGTACAACGTCAGCATTTTGACTGGGCAAACGTTTAACGGATTGACCCCTGAAACGACGCGCAAGTTATCTACCTGGATAGCTGCCGCGGCCGGCTGAGGAACATTGACAATATTTACATGCAGTGCTACTGGATATGGGATCTGACCAGGGACCTAGGCCAAAAAAAAAAAAAGGCAAAAGACACTACGAGTTATTATTTCTATCGCATCGCCTGCCTGCGTGGCGAATCTGTGTTTGGTTTTAGGTACTTAATATTTATACTCTCTGGAGATGACATATTTACAATATTTACAAGAAAAGTAAGTGTTTTTTTAGGAATCTGACAGTGAGCATTACAGAGGAAGAAAGAAAATACATATATGAAATATCTACCCTTCCTGAACGAGAAAAGATGAATAATTTATAGATGCATTTGTAAGTTTTTTTCCTAAATTGAAAGTGCAAAAGATGCAATTTATTATCGTGTAAAACTCCACAATGTAACTGTCTGAAGCAGCAGCCTGTTTCATTATTAATCATTAATTGAAGAGGAATCAGATTAAAAACAATACTTGTTTACTTGTCCTGACAGGCAACCCACAAACAGAATATTACTGGGGGGAACGTGGGAGATTTTGACAGAGAACACAGAATTAACCTGGTTCGACTGCTTTTCAACAAGTGTAATATCCACCACTAGAAGAAACCGAACTGGGAACATGGTCACTGCTCACAAGATGTTAAAAACCCTGATTCTACCACCTAGTTTGAAATGTATGAATTTCCATCACTGACTGAAGTCAAAGTCAAGGTCAACGTCAAGGTGGTCCTCGCCTGGCATCAAACCCACACGGCTCCACCAAGACGGGGAGAAATCACACTTCCTGAAATCAGGCATGGCCAAATCAACCCCCCCAAAAAAACCCCTAAAAAGTTTTCAGGAGCTTACGTTTTGTGGCTCGGAGATGTGGTAGTAGGGGTAGTCACTGCTCAGCGGGGGCTGGCCGGCTACTGGCAGCTGTGCAGAAGGTGGGTTGTGAGAAAAAGCCATCAAGTGGTTGCTCTTCTGAAAGCCAGGGGCTGCTGAGGTGTGACAGGCTTTGGAGGACTCCTGCAGGTAGCCCTCCTGCTCGACCTTCCGGCGCATGGTGGAATTCCAGTGGTTCTTGATAGCATTATCGGTTCTGCAACACAAACACGGAGGGTTTGGAGTTTTAAACACCAGCGTTTCCAATTCAGGCCGAGATAAACGGGCAGGAAACTGCTGTTGGCTTCTCTGTTTTAAGCCTTGTGACCTTCCTCCTGCCCCCAAAATGCTTTACAAACGCCGCTCTCAACTTCTCAGGAAAGATGCTCGGTATAAAACGTAGAGGGAAAACAAAGAAAAGGGCTACGGTTGTTTGTGTACTTTTTGAAGCGATCTCTAAGTCTTTAGGTCCTCAAACTGTGAGAAATTAATAATTTCAGCTTCACCTCGTTCCCACAGAGTGAGGTGACAAGCAAAGTCACCTTTTGAGGCTTCCCTAAAGGGCTGCCCACATCATCTTCCTTAATATTGCACTGGGAGTTTATTGTACCTCGTTGGTGCAAAGAAAGACCGTGGATAACAGCCAGGAGAAGGCTAATGTCCAAGGACTAACATCCAAGCAGCTCTCCAACTGGCCACCCAGACAGTGACACCATCGTGCCGTACACACGAATTCAGGAAACAAAGCTGTCGGGATTTTAATTCGCTGCAGTAAAAATTGAGAATCAAATTCTCGCATTCACGAGCCAGAAAAAAAACCAAATTTCTCCAGTCTGCAAGATTTTAAGGGTACGCTCAGGAACAGCTCCTCTTTTTGAAAAACATCACCAACACAGCGTACGGTTGAAAGCGGTATCTGTGATGTGTGGAAGCTACAAAAAAAATCACTTTCTGAGGAGTAATTCCGTAGAAAATTACAGAAAAGCAGCCTAGGGAATGCCCGCTTTAAAGGGCCATCATGATCTTAGGCGTTATATTTAGATCTTGAAGATGTTTCCCCAAATAGCAGGAATAAAAATGGGAAGGGAAAGCTCTCCCCTCGCTTGCATTATTTGCTTGACTCCACTTCATGGTGAGTCACTTTTACTACAGACACCCGGTCTCTGAAATGGGATGCAAGTTCTGCATAAGCCTTTGATGAGACAAGTATTTCCAGGACCAGAGTTTGAGGAATTCAGTTTCTCCTGGTTTATACATGGATTTTCAACAGGTCAAAATCATCTGGGTGATTCAGGAGCAATTAAAAACGTTGAAGGAGCCTTCCCTTAAATCATTTTGAATAAACAGACTGTATTTCGTGTTAAAGGCATACCCTTAGCTGAACGTAAATTAAGTTCCACTTGCAGAGCCTGATCCCTCACTATTAAATCAATTTGAATTTTGACAGTTATTGCAAGCACAAATAAGATTGCACGGACCTTTAGGAAACTGTTAAGGTCTTGCTCTACTTACTGGGGTTTTATACCTATGGCAAACATCAGAAGCACGTAAAAATAGAGCACTGTTCCATCTACTGACCAAACAGAACAGTTCCCCGCTGAGAAAAACGCACGTCTAATGTCACTGGCTTTCCAGGTTTTGATCCCAAATTTTTTTGATTTATAATGTGCAGCCTGAGGCAACCGAAACAAACCGCTCAGACCTGCAGCTTTTCCCTTTTTTTTTCTTTTTTCCTATTTAAGAGCTAAAGGTAGATGTCATTACCGTCCAGGCAGCAACTTGGCAATTTCTGCCCATCTGTTTCCCAGCCTCTTGTGTGCCTGGTAAATAATTCTATCTTCCTCTTCTGTCCAGGAGGTTTTCTTCACTTCTGGATTCAAATGGTTGTGCCACCTCTCCCTGCACTGCTTTCCAATCCTTCCCTTCAAATGCTTAGCAATGACAGACCAGCGCTTTGGACCGTATTTCTGCACGAGTTCTATTACCTTCAAAGAAGGACACAAAAACTGCCTGTATTTAACGATGCATAACGAAGCAATGAAATTTTTCTGTGGTGGAACAACATTTTCAACGACATTTCTCAAAATCGCCACGGTAAAATTAACACACAATTAAGGCTCCCCACATCCCACTTATACTTTTACCCCCAAGGGAAAATCCAGTAATAAATAAGACATTTCTAGACCACATTTCTACATGACAGTGCTGTAAAGGAACAGTAGGACTTGGGACATTTTAGTCTGGAGAAGGCTGAGGCAGTGGGATCTGATCAACGCCTATAAATACTGAAAGGGTGGGTGTCAGGAGGATGGGGCTGGTCTTTTTTCAGTGGTGCCCAGTGACAGGACAAGAGGGAACGGGCACAAACTTGAACATAAGAAGTTCCACCTAAAGATGAGGAGGAACTTCTTGACTTTGAGGGTGGCAGAGCCCTGGAAGAGGCTGCCCAGGGAGGTGGTGGAGTCTCCTTCACTGGAGACATTCCAAACCCACCTGGACACGTTCCTGTGCAACCTGCTCTGGGTGGACCTGCTTTGGCAGGGGGGTTGGACTAGACGATCTCCAGAGGTCCCTTCCAACCCCACGTGATTCTCTAAAGGAACATTAATGAATTTGTGTAGAAAACTAGACAAATACTAAGCATTGAAAGCATAGGATCAATCTGCTTCTGGTCATATTAAGAGAGATATCTGGTGGTCTCTCTGGTTGAGACCACCATAGTCTCAAGGAGTTTTGCCCCCACATATAAAATCAGCATTAAGCGGAATGAAAGGAAAATTGATTACCCTTTGATCCTCCTCTTTCGTCCACGGACCTTTGATAAGTTCTGGGTTTAGTACCTTCTGCCATCGGTGCTGGCACTGAACATCCGTCCGATTCTAGTGAAATGTAAAACATGCAAAAGAGATCATTCTTTAGCCAAAATGAACGTGGAGTGATAACGCTCTTATCTAGGCACGCTTCTTCCCGATGCATTTCAGCTACCACTAGTAAAATATATGGAGTGCCCCATACATAATCATATACGGAGTGTCTGAGAAGAAGGTGCTCCACTACCACTTTGCTCCCTGAACCAGTCAACAACCTGCTCTGGGTGGACCTGCTTTGGCAGGGGGGTTGGACTAGACGATCTCCAGAGGTCCCTTCCAACCCCACGTGATTCTCTAAAGGAACATTAATGAATTTGTGTAGAAAACTAGACAAATACTAAGCATTGAAAGCATAGGATCAATCTGCTTCTGGTCATATTAAGAGAGATATCTGGTGGTCTCTCTGGTTGAGACCACCATAGTCTCAAGGAGTTTTGCCCCCACATATAAAATCAGCATTAAGCGGAATGAAAGGAAAATTGATTACCCTTTGATCCTCCTCTTTCGTCCACGGACCTTTGATAAGTTCTGGGTTTAGTACCTTCTGCCATCGGTGCTGGCACTGAACATCCGTCCGATTCTAGTGAAATGTAAAACATGCAAAAGAGATCATTCTTTAGCCAAAATGAACGTGGAGTGATAACGCTCTTATCTAGGCACGCTTCTTCCCGATGCATTTCAGCTACCACTAGTAAAATATATGGAGTGCCCCATACATAATCATATATGGAGTGTCTGAGAAGAAGGTGCTGGACTACCACTTTGCTCCCTGAACCAGTCGATGATGATCCCATCACCAAAACCACCCAACCTCAATCTTCACCCTCTGGCACAGTCGCTGTCGTGCTTTCACGTGCCGTATTTCTGCACCAGCCAAAGTCTTCACAAAACTATTATCTTCTAAACTGCACTTACAGTTCATCAAAGCTGTTTTTTCCTCTCTGCTGAGACATTGTGTTTCAACGTCACGTTGACCACCTACTGTGCAACACCCCTCCAACCCCCGGTTTTGATCGCTTGAATTTTCCCAACCCTTTCTGAGAAATTAAAGGAAAAGGAAGGTTAAGGGCTTCCACAACATTTTAACTAAGTTTCTGAGGTCTCCATCTGGGGAGGTTTTGTATCTCCTGCCAAAATGTAACTATAAAGCAACCACTCCCCTTTCCCTTAGTGGGAAACCTCTGATAAAAGAGTTGTCACTAGAACTGGAAACAGAATCCAATATCCACTTACGGGAAGGAAATTGGCAATGACTTTCCAGTCTTCTGTGCCATTCTGCTCCACGAGCTTCTTCAGTTTCTCATCCTGAATCATTAAAAAAAAACCAGAAATAATTAGTATTGTAATCTCTTATAATGCAAATTAAATACAGTCAAGAGAAAATGCCTCCTTTTAGCTTTTTATACACACATTTCTGCATCCTGAGTGTAAGGGGAGGTGGTCTGTAGTCTTCTCATATTTTTAATTGCCCAAATAATGAGATTTCTCTACTCCTGTGGATTTTGGGAGGTTCTCTACTGTGCTGCAGGGAAGACACTGATTTTTCTTCTGTGCTGTTCTTTAACTTGCATTATATATCCCCATTTTACTCCTCAAAGCAACGTAACCGTTATTCTTGCGCTGGATTTAGAGGAAGGCACGGAGGTTTAGATGCCACCACCAGAGTAACAATGAAATTTGGCAACTCTCAAGCACCCGGCTGTCTCGGGGCCTCCGAAAATCACAGCCTTAAGCTTTATATGTCTTGTGAGTAATGGGAGTTCCAGTAATCTGCTCATTGCCTATCCATGTACAACAAACACACAATAAATCTAATGGCTCCTGGTCACTGGGAGGGAGTCTTGAGTACTCCCAACAGCAAGAAATTTGGCCCAGTATTTTTAAGGATAAGGCCAGAAATATAGGCTCTAAAGGCAAAAGGAACCAATGGGGTGTACTGGGAAAGATGTAAGGAGTGCAAGACTAGCGAGAACTGCCCCAAGAGATAAGAGGAGGGGAGCAACCTCTCAAGAGCCTCCCAGTACACTCCCAGTTAGTTCACGTGTCAGGGAAGTGGCCACTGGGCACCACAGCCACCCCGTGTCACAAAGACATCCGCCTCTCTAAGAGCTGATGATGATTTAAAAAAAAAAATAAAAAAAAAAGAAAATGCTTGCATGAGGTGAGCTGTCATTGTTTGTGTATCAATACACATTGTTAGAGAGGAGAAAGTCAAAACACAGCTTAAGAACGGCGTTAATGTGTTATTTCACAATAAACTCAAACCAGTTAAATGGCCACAGGATATCCAGCTGGCAAAGGAGTCTGATTCCACAATTTACCCGGAAAAAAGTCAGCACAAGGGTGCCCGTGACTAGAAGGCATTTTGACCTTCAGAACCAAAAACCACATCTCTGAATGCTCAATTTTTGGTACTGCTGGCTTGCTTGCTTCTGGCTTTTTATTTATTTCCAGCCTGAACCGTGACGTTGCCATTAAAGTGCCAAATTTCAAGTGGCACAAAAGGAGGGCAGCAGTTTCGGCCACAGTTGTTTGCTGCTGTGGGACACTGACCACACGTCAGCTCTGGCATAGCAACCCTTCTCAAACACAAAGAGGCAGCAGGAACCACCAAGCATTGCTGCAGGTGACTCTTAATCTGTTTTTTTCCACCAGGGATGACAGGGAGAGTCACACACCTGTAAGGTATACACCTTGGCGGGCACTAAAAAGGGAAAAAAAAAAATAAAAGGGCACTTGTACATTTTATTTAAAAGAGAAGAACGGTCCTCAAAGTTAAACAAAACACTGGGTGTAGCTAAGGGGTGAAAAACTTTGTCCTCATTCATACACATGGGATTGTCACTGAAGTCAGTTTGCAGTTAAGCAACATGGAGAAGAACGTGGTCCATATTCTCTCCATCTTTCTACAGGCAGGAGAGGGATGAACTTGGATTTACCTCCTCGCGGGTCCACCTGGTTTTCCCTAAGTGACGTTTTCCAGTCTTGGGTAGCAGGCCATCATAATCGTGATCATACATCTCAACATCTTCTTCATCCTCATCGCTACTGTATATACTGCAGAGGGAAACACAGCGAGAGACACAAGAGCGGGACGTGAGGGCTCCAGCTCCTGAATTACAAAGCCAAAAAAAAAAAAAAAGAAACAAAACAACAAAAAAAACCACCCCACTACAATCCTTACAAAGGTTACACAGATAAAAGTTTTAAAACTTGCACAACAAGATTTTGTTCTGCATTCTGTTGTTCTAGTATTCTGAACTGGTTCTGCTGTTTTTGGTATCCACAGATACAAGCAAAGGGCTGGCAACCTCCGTATTACCGAGCATGTTTAGACCTGCTCTTACTGTTAGATCAGTGGTGAATTACACATTTGGCAACCTTTCAACCAATGAAGGTTTCAAATTAAAATACAATGTTTGGGACAATAAAGAGAACTGGAGGCTTGTGTCCATTACACAAGTGCACGTTCAAAATCTTTAACTCGTGCCGTGCAGTTCTGAAAAAATATTAGCATTTTTGTGCGTTTATCAGAGCAGATAGTTACGTCGTTACCAAATAAAACGGACTGTGTATAAATACAACAAGTTAACCAATAATAACCTCGCTTGAGAATATGGTTATGGACCCTCTATGTGAAGGTAAATGTTTCTATAATTAAGTAAAGCCTGTAAGTGGTAGCATTAACACGCAATAAGCTCTAATATAAAATGTGCCTGTCATTTAAGGGTCTGGACAGACAAGAGCTGAGGATGAGTATACTTAATATCCTGCAACTGACGAACGATTGAGCCTTTTCATGCTCTCCACTTCCCTAACTTCAGACTTTATTACCTCTACTCCATTTCCAAATACCTCACGCTGTTTTTGAAATACTCTGCTACTCACCTAAGTCATGACTAAGGGATTTCCCCAGAGGCTATCTACGGGTAAAAAAGGACTCTGTTACTCTTCTCACAAACAGCACTTGCTCTACCCAGTTCACTAAAACTAAAAGAGAGTGCATTTCAACCGGTGGGCAGTTACTTATGTTGGACTTTTAAGGTATGGGCGGCACTTTTGACACTTCAGCTAAGAGACCATAACCACAAGGGCTAGAAGGGAGACAATGTCACGCCGCAAGACTTAAAACCTGTGATGTATCTGATGGCATGGTGGTATGTTAAGGTATGACTAAGGCATTAAAATAAAGTTATTTTGTAATAAAAGCAGCAGGCACTGTTTATCCCGTTAACCTGTTCTCAGATGTCTTTTTAAATTAAGCCCCAATGAAATACAGAGACTGAGCACCAAACACCCCCAAAACGCAAGCAGTTAAAAGGACATTGTTTTAAAGCCCACTGGGCTAGTGACACCTTGCACCTTCAGCCCTGTTTTCTGGCCCCTGCCACGTGCCACCAAAACTATTCCACACGTAGGAAGGTTTATTTTCTTCCACAGCCTGCCCCTGCCGTGGGTGGCAGGACTCCCCACGCTGCCCCGAGTCCCACAGCCCCACCGTCCCCTCCCCATTTCCCATCCCACCCAACCATTTTGGGGGGGGATGGAGGGGGAGAGGGATCCCTAACCGGAGGTTAGCACCCCTGGGATCACAGCTGGAGCCTCATCAAAGCCCTCAGATGCCACCAAGGGGGATCCTTCCCCCCGGCACCGCCGCCGCTCAAAGTAAATTCACTTTTCTGAGCGACAGGGAGAGGCAGCTGCGCCGCTGCCCATCCCCGGGAGGAAGTTTTGTGGCTCCGTTTCCCGGTATCATATTGTGAAAAAGGAGTTTCGCTGAGAGTTAAAAGCCCCAGGTAGAGCATCCCCACCGGTGACACCACCACCACCGCCCGGGGACATCTCTCGGGCACCGCAACGGGGCGGCAAGAACCAACCCCCCCGGCGGCGAAGAGGTTAAAAGTCTTTTTTTTTTTTTTTTTTTTTTTTTTTTGGTGCCAGGAATGTAAAACCCCCGGTTTATTTCAATAACTCGCTGGCAGCGCCAGGGCTGAGCAAACCCCGGCTGGTGTTACCCGCCTCCTCCGGCAGGAGGAAAGGGCCCCTGGGATTTGGGGGAGGCCGGGAAGCTCTTTTTGGCCAACCTGGGCCCTCGGCGCCGATCTAAGACTTTTTTAATTCTATTGCACTCCCGCAGCCTCCCCCCACGCCTCAAAGGGGTGTCCGGGGACGGGTCAGACCCCCCTGCACCCTCCTCTCCTCTTCAAAGGGGCACCCGGGTCTGAGGGACAGAGCCCCCCTGAACCCCCCCCAAAGGGGTGCCCAGGGACAAGGGTCAGAGACCCCCTGAACCTCCCCCACCAAAGGGGCGCCCGGGGACGGGGGTCGGAGCCCCTTGTTTTCCCCCCCCTCCTCGAAGGGGCACACAGAGCCGAGTGTGAGACCCCCCTGCACCCTCCCCTCCTCCTCGAAGTGGTGCCCGGGGACGAGGGTCAGAGCCCCCTTGTTCCCCCCCCAAAAAGGGGCACCC
>NW_015090996.1:317806-325143 GCF_001431845.1 Calidris pugnax | reverse complement strand
CCTCCCCCAGCCTTCCTCCCCCTCCTCCTCCTCCCCGCCGCACCGGGCGGCCCCGGCCGCCGCCCCTGCAATAAGGAAGGGGGCGGAGGTGGAGGGGAGGGGGGGAGAACGACCTTTGAAACCCCCCTCCCAGCTCCCCCCCCCCCCGGGGCCCCCCCCCCCCCCCGGGAGCCGGAGCGTCCCGTAGGGCACACAGCGCAGCCGTCGGGTCCCCCCCACGAATGCCCTGTAACGGGATTCAGCGGCGGCGGGAGGGCAGACGGGGGTTGTGTCCCCCCACCCTGAGCCCCCCCCGGGGATGTGTCGCCTCCTCGGGATCACGCCTCGTCCCAAAATTGCCGGAGGGTGCACATCATCCTTGTTTTGCCCTCCCCGTGCGTCCCACAGGAGCTGCCGTCCCCCCCCCCCGGCCTCTGTTTCCCTGTCTGAGGGGCCTAGAGCATCTCTCTTATGAGGAGAGGATGAGGAATTTGGGGACTTTTTAGTCTGGAGAAGACTGAGGGGGGATCTGATCAACACCTATAAATACTTCAAGGGTGGGTGTCAGGAGGATGGGGCCAGTCTTTTTCCAGTGATGCCCAGGGACAGGACAAGAGGGAACGGGCACAAACTCCAACATAAGAAGTTCCACCTAAAGATGAGGAGGAACTTCTTCACTTTGAGAGTGGCAGAGCCCTGGAAGAGGCTGCCCAGAGAGGTGGTGGAGTCTCCGTCTCTGGAGACATTCAAACCCACCTGGACACGTTCCTGTGCAACCTGCTCTGGGTGGACCTGCTTTGGGAGGGGGTTGGACTAGATGGTCTCCCGAGGTCCCTTCCATTCTGTGGTATCATTCTGTGGTTCCATGATTCTTTCTGTAAAATGGGTCTGCTCCCCCGAGGGACCAGCATTAGTGAAGATCTTTTGTACAGTGGCATCTTCACATTCTTACATTTTTCTGCTAATGCTAATTTTAGTGCTAACGGTAGTGAAAAAATAAAGGCTAATTGGCTCTAATCTATACCCAATCAACATTATAAAGTGTCTACTGGCATCAGCAGAGAACAAGGCTACCCAGATCCATCAGAAGGTTGTTGGTTTTTTTTGTTTTGTTTTGGTTTGGTTTGGTTTGGTTTTTTTCTGGTAAAGAGATATTTGAGGAATGAAGGAAAACTCAGCAGGCCAGTCAAAATATGGAGAGACATCTTGGGTGTCCAGGCTGTAACTAAACACCGTTGGCAGGTGTTGGGGATGTTACTGTTGCAGAATCAAAGCCGTTAATAATCTACAAGACTCCAGATATTTTTGTGTGGGTAAAGTGTTGCTTTCATGGCTGGTAACGGGAACGATGCTTACACAGCTCTGTCGGGATCTAACCCTGAATCCTTTACAGAAAGTTAGGGGAAAGGAAGAACGACTTCTGAGTACTGCTCTGCTGATGAGTATCCTATATATAGATATATATTTGGAGATTAGAAGGGGGTTCTTTGGAGATTAGAAGGGGGTTCTTCACTGTGAGGGTGGTGGAGCACTGGAACAGGTTGCCCAGGGAGGTGGTTGAGGCCCCTTCCCTGGAGATATTCAAGGAGAGGCTCGACGAGGCCCTGGGCAACCTGGTCTAGTTGGGGGTGTCCCTGCTGACTGCGGGGAGGTCGGACTAGATGGCCTTTGGAGGTCCCTTCCGGCCTGGGAAATTCTATGATTCTATGATTCTATGATATATATATCTCTATATGTGTATAAAATAGGAGGCCTGAAGCTGGGCCTGCACTGGACGCAGCTGTAAGGCTCCAGCCCCACTGGGGCTGCTCTTCAGGGTAGGTGCCACTTACTCCGTGCCTGAAAATGTTAAATGTTCCACTGAAACGGCGTGGTCATGTTGCCTAGAGTTTCCCACAGAGAGGTACAAACAAAACTGTGCAAAGTTATCTCTTCCTGCTTCTGCGGGAAACATTTTCCCTCACTGTTTTTTTTTTTTTTTAATTTTTTTTTCAAATATTTCAGTGTTAACTGAGACAAATCCAATATCTTCCCGATTT
Source organism: Calidris pugnax (assembly GCF_001431845.1). Taxonomy (NCBI): domain Eukaryota; kingdom Metazoa; phylum Chordata; class Aves; order Charadriiformes; family Scolopacidae; genus Calidris; species Calidris pugnax. The sequence goes on along the minus strand of NW_015090996.1, from coordinate 323,125 downwards.
AGATGTAAATTTGCTGAATAAATGCGAAGAATGTCTATTATTGCTCTCAAGAGGACTGTTAATATGCACGATTTTCCTCTGAAGGCTTTTTGCAAGACTACATTTCTTCTCCAGTGACTCTGAATAAATACCTTTCTTCTTCCCAGATTGAAAAAAAAAAAAAAACCCAAACCAAACCACATTTGGTTTATAAGAAGACTTAAAATTGCAAAGAAAACCTATTTTTACTGTGTTCAAAATAAAGAGGGAAATGACACCTCCGCTGCAGGTTTAAATATCAGTCTTCCCCAACTCTGCACGTATAAATCCCACTAAAACCAGTAAGTAAGGTGTCTGCATACACCCCACGTGTCTCGATCCATTCTCAATGTTTAAATTTTAGCTAAAGATAAGCCACAATGCTACTATTTTATTTTCTTTCCTGAGCACCTGTAGCCTGAGGCAATTTGGGGGGGTGAGGGTTCTTTATAATGTATCCCTCCAAAGCCCTAAAGAAAAAGAAATCACCCTTCTGCCCCCGAATTGAGAGATCATAATGCCCTAGGTGGGCACCAGCAGACTTCTTCTTATATTACCCTTCCAACTTCATTAATTAGTGATGTCTCTGAGCCTATTTATAGTGATTGCATCAACTGACAGAGTAATTGTAAACAGCGTAACTGCATGTTCTGGTGATCTTTTACTTACAGAAATTATAGAAGTAATGGAATAGGAGTGATTACATAAATGGTAAATACACGTTGAATTACTCGATTTCCCGCTCCTCTGCTGCAACCTCAAAATGGAGTTAAAAGCAGGCGAAGAAAGCTTCGAGAATCCTAGTTAAACATCAAACCCAGGACACGTTGCCTTCATCCTTAATGTTTTCCTGTTGGGATCTGCTGTTTGGGCATAACCGAACAGAAAAGGGACTGTAGAGGGAATTTAACTGGGAGAAGGAGAGCACTCAAGCCTCAAATGCTGGGATTTTTCCCAATGTGTGCCCAGGGAGTTGCATAAATTTCTTTTCAGCTTTTGGAAAATCCCAGCGGCCATCTCTCACCTGTGTGTTCTTCCTGCTTTTTTCCCCCCGAGTTCGTTGCGGAATCTGCAAGGAATACTGTGCAATCAGTGTCTAACTCCTGACGTGGTCCCTCGCACAGACACTTTTAATTTTTTTCTATCAATCCCAAGTGTTTAAATAACCACGTTTCTTTCCCTCCCATCCGGAGGCATCTCAGAATGCGGCAAGCATTTTTATAAATGCTTCTTAATGCGTTCTTTTTGTTTACTTTCAGCATTTCTCTCAGTTTGTGCAGTGAAAAACAACAAGCAACTTTCACTTTTTTTTTAGTTTCACTTTTAGACTGTAGTTACTGTAAAGTTTCAAATGCAGTTGTGGTATTTTTATCATTGGAAATCAGATGGTTTTCTTTATTATTATTTTTTTTGGGGGGGGGGGCAGAAATATTTTCAATAAATACTGTCAATACATATTTGAAGTAAAATAAGAATGCATGTTTTCCTTTCATGTGGAACTTCCTAACATGAGCTCCTCATAAAAGAAGATAAGAAGGTTGATTAGAAGCTTTGGGGAGGGAGGCAGGAGACTGGGGTTTAATGCTGCTTGTGTCACATACCGAGTCACTTAAAGCCACGTGTTGAGCCAGATTCCCCTACCTGGGGATATAAATTATGCCCAATAATGTGCATTAACATTTTTGTTTCCATTAAACTGTGTGGGGGGGTGAGGGCCAGCCCTGCTGCTGGTGGAATTCCTGAGGGGTACCCGCCTCAGAGGTGGCTGGATGTGCCACCACCCAGATTTGCATGTGTGCCGGGACTCCGAGAACAGCGAACACGTAGGTATGAGTGGCAACCACCCGCCCTGCTGAAAAATGGCCATTGTGTCCACCTGGCTAGGGCCACAAGAGAGGGCCAAACGTGGGGCAGCAGGAGATGCGGCCGCCTCCACACCACCATACCCACGTTTTCTTGCTGAAAAGGCAGAGAAAGGGCAATGAGCTGAGAGAAAACTGAGCAGCTGGAAACAACACCTCCTCCTGGGCTACGAAAAGCCCCTCCTGATTGAACCCTAGGGACAGCAATGGCATGGGCTGTGACCCCCTCCGTGGTGGCTGCCCTTCCCTGTCAGACTCCGCAGCACATCCATGTCTGTAGAGAAAGGAGGAGATGCTCTGCTGGCTCCTACTCCAGATGTGTAGATGACATAGCCTAGATCTTCCAGGTTTGCACATCTGGTTTCAGGACGTGCTCTTCTAAAGCCCTCTAGACCACTGTTACCTTGTCCAGGCACACTGAAAGTCTGCAGCATGTTCTGGTACAGAACTGGGATAAGACAGCAACGATTCAGACTTACCACTTCACTGCATTATTTCTTTTTACTTATTTATTTTTAAAGCATCGTTGGCCTTGGCCCAGGTCTGGTAGCAATAAAAATCCAGTGATAAGGTTAGACTGAATCAGTCACAATTTTATATGCAAGGGATTATCAACAGAGTAAGAGATCTGTTTCCTTTCTGGAAATAGATTTTCCTGATGGCAAAGTCTTGGATGAGCTTGTTGGTTCAAAACTTAAGGGAAAAACGAGAGGGACCTGTGCTGCTGCTGGGAGAAAGCTGTAGGTGCTATCTATACGATATAGAAAGAAAGGAAGGGACATAACTCGGTGAAATTAGGATCTTGAGTGAGGGAGCAAAGGTAAACCTTACGCTCTTCAGCAGAGGCTCTTTTTTGTGGTGAACCCTCTTTGTTTGTGTATGGCTTGGAAGGAGAGCAACGCCTGAGGCCTTCCAACTGCAAAAATAGAGTACTATAGGCACTGAACATATGTTGTACAAAAGCTATTATTCCATTTATTCCAAAGAGGCACGGTATAGTAGGTGCACAATGAGGCTCGGGGCAAGCGGCACCAGTTCCTTAGATGCCATCTAAGTGGTGGGCTCGGTGATGCTCTGAGTGTGGTACCCCCCGTGAAAACTAGCCCAGTTCCAGGTAAAAACATATGTCATCACACAGAATGATTTCCTTATTTATTATTTTCTTTTTAAAGTGCAGTACTGTCAATGAGAAGCCTTTATTACGCATGCAGCTCCATCTTTTGAACCTGTAACAGGGCACCGGCATTTGAAGCAACAGAAAATGAACAATATAGTGGGGTTTTGACATTGTGCTGTGAGTTATTGACACTGTATGTGGTCAGCATACCTGGAGCAACACCTCCTTTCCAGTCACACAGGAGACTCTGTGATCCCTCGCCTTCCTTTTATTGCTGGCATCTAGTATTTCAAAGGGGATTGTGTTGTTTATTTATTTATTTAAAACACGATGCGATTAAAATATTAGACAAACTTGATTAATAACGGGGGGAGAGGACAAATAAATGTAAACACAGGCAAATAAGTTTATTTTCTTAAGTGATTCATTTAAGCGGGCTAATATGCCAAGAAACAGCAATATGCCTTTCAAAATGATAAAGTAAGCCCTATTCACAAAAGAAGTGATTTGCTCTATGTACATGGTTTACCTAGGAGGGTGGGGCTACTATAATGTATGCCGGGCTGGCAAGCAGAGAGGCTTTTGTTCTGTGCCTGCTCTTAAAAGTGTCCTCTGAGGGAGGTGCACCTTTGCACCGGTGGAAGAGCGAATGCCACCCGTGGCTGCTCTCCTGCTTTCCCTCTCCTGAAGGCCCAGCGCCGCCACCAGTGATGTTCCTCCACTCTCTTCTGGATGTACCCAGCTCCATCTGAAAGCAGAGCTTCATCCCTTAAACCATAGGAAGCATGGCTGAGGGTAAACTCGTGTGTGAATGGGTTTAGCTGCTTACTCCCACCATTCAGGACGTGGCAATGGCCCACAGGCACCAACTGCTTATGTTTAGCCTTTTTTCACTGCCCCGTCGCTGGGGAGGCCTGGTTTCCCCCTCACAGCAACGTTCCTCCCCTCTTGTTTTACTGACTTTGATGCCCTGGAAGGAAATACATTCGATTTACACTGCTTTAAGTAAAAGGAGGGGGAAGCCTCTTGTATTGTCAAACCCGTTGTCTGCAAAATTCATTAATTTCTCCTTGTAAAGACACGTAAAGGAGATGTGTCTCCTTCCGTGGTCCTAACTCACTGGCTGCAGTCTTTTCTTACGGGTTTCCTTTTATAGGTCAACCCATTATTAACCTCATCTTGTAGACATCTTGTAGACTTGTCATGGACACCTCCAATTCGCACACAAACCCCTATTGCCCGCTTAGTCCATTATCATCTTATGAAAATCCAATATCTTATAGGATTATAACCTTCCCCCTCTCAAACTTTTTCCCGACGTTGAACTAACTGAATATTGTGAAGTGGAATCAATCCCTCCCTTGTTTTTTCGTTTGCCTTCACTCTTACCCTGTCACTGATGTCACCTAATGCAGGCTACATCATAAAGCTTTGCATTTCTCTCTATATTTGTTTTACATCCTCAGGCCCTATGTCACTCCTTTCTGTATTAGTCAGTAGGAGGTGCCAGAAGATTGGCAAGAAAAGTAATTTTTTCAGGCCGAGACAGAACTAATCACCTCCATTTTATACCTTGCAACCCTTTGTTGCCCACTGCCTGTTCAAGAGCTAGTCAAATTCTGTTTGCAGTAAGGCTGTGTATACAAATAATGCTGCACTCCTTCCTGCCTTCCTTGTGCCCAAAAGTGCACTGTTCAATTAATCCAATTAAGCTACTCCTACATCCCACCTTTAGTTTTGAAAGAAATTTGCTGGATACTACCTAGAAGCAGGACTAAGCAGTTTTAAATAGGTGATTGCTGTCACTTGGTCAACTCTGGAGCCATCACAACATTATTTCTGAGTATTTACGTCCAACAAACTTTGTGTATCCTGTTTGAAAATGCATTCACTGGATTTTTTTTTATAGCCATAACTCTTCAAATGGCAAGTGGCATTGCATCTCTATGAAAACCAATCGTATACATTGGTTTTCCAGGGTTGGAAATGCTTCGGGGACCTGCAAGAAGATTTCCTGAGCTGCCTTGCAGATGTCACTCAACAGCATTTAGAAACTTGTGGTTTGAGAGCTCCACCAGATAGGGAAAGGATGGTCAAAAGTATGGAAAAGGCTTAGACTTGGTTTCCTGAACAGAGGGCAGCTCAATAGTGGCTGGGTGCTCCCTTTTCTGTCGGGATTTGAGCCTGTGTGGGGGTTTGCACAGCTGGAAAATTAGCCTTGGTGGCTAATTATAACAAGGTGTTGGTGTGGTGACATGGGGGAGTAGAAAAGCAGACCTGGGGCCAGAGCGACTCGCTGAGAGTGCTCGGCTCCGGGAAGGA
>NW_015090996.1:278637-317796 GCF_001431845.1 Calidris pugnax | reverse complement strand
GCGACTCGCTGAGAGTGCTCGGCTCCGGGAGGGAGCTCTGCTCTGCTCTGCTCTGCAGGGACTACAAAGAGAACTGGTGAAAATGAAAACAGCTTCAAAAGACAGGTGTCAAAGTGGAATTTTCTGGGCTTTCCTTTACTTCTCCCTTCGGTGAAGGCTGGTGAGTTATATAGAAAATGATAGTTGGAAGACTCTTTCAGACATTTCTTATTTAGATACCCTGGTCTTTCGCCGTGCCCTCTCTCACACGTGTAAATGAAGCCATTAACTTTTGCATTCAGACTCCCCGTGCTTTCACTACCTTCATTACCCATGATTGCACTTTCTGGACACGCTGGTGTTTGTATCCCTGTTCTTTAATGTTTTATTGCTTCTGTTTTGTGCTTCCCATATGTTTCCGGGGAGAATTCCCTTCTTTCTTTGACTAGTCCTGTTTCTGCTTGCTCTTTCTGTGTACGCCAATGAATAATGAAGGCGATGCCTGTGCTTCCCCTCCCTATGGCACAACGTGGTTTGCTCTAGCTCTCACTTTTTGTGAAAAGTAGGCCATCTACTGTTGCTTTCTAGTATGGATTCCAGATCGCCCAGCAAATGGCCATACTGTTCATACTGGACTTCCCAAGTGGCTGCTCTCCTCTTCATAGGCACTTCTTATTTTGCGACGCAAAAGTCTCCATAGCAAACCGAAATCTTATTTAATTTTTTTCCCCCTTCTTTTGAATAGCAACCAATATATTTGGGTTGTGTGTTCAGCTGCCATAAACATATTTTTTTTACTTCGTAAAACAGACATTGCTCAGTGTTCAGGTTTGTTAATCTGCGAGTTTTTCCCCAAATGGACGTTTTTCATAGTTGTACATCAAGCACCTTTCCCATCCTCGCTGAAGTTAGAGGGCAGGAGATGACCAGCTAATGATTTAGACAGCTATTAGTGACAGTTATTGTCAGTTTAGCACATTTTTGTTGTATGGTGGTTGCTGGTTTGTTTTTTTTTTTGGTTGGTTGTGTGTTGTTTTTTTTTTTTGCTGTGTGGTTATGAACAGAAAAGTGACTTTAAAAATTGAATCTTGGTAGTACACATATCTAGTCTCCATATGTCTTCTGAGTCATATCTGGACAGTTTACTGACGAAAACAAGCTCTGGTGTTGTCAGTGCTGTAAAACACAAAGAGCGAGCCGCGAAAAGGGAGCTGGCTCATCATCTGCCTGTGGTACCACCCGCTCAGCGCTCGGGTTCTGGGTCCTCAGTTATTTTTGGAGATGCTACAGAAACTGAGCACCGCGAGCGCTTAACTTCTCATCAGAGGCCAAGCTGCCGCGGGGGCATTTGCTTGGACTTTGGTTGGATGGGGGATATTATTGCTAGATTAGAATCAGCTGCAGCCAGAGACACCTTCTCTGGTCGGTACTTTTAGGTCAAAGTTGGGTATTTCTTCCTTTCCTTCCTGTGGAAACAGGCGGAGGGACTTGTCATGCAACATTATTATTGGAAAAAATTTCCTTTACTTAGTCACCTATTAGCCTGCAATAAAATATTTACTACTTGGTTCATTAAGAGTAAAGCATGAGTATAATCATTTTATTATGCTCAGTTAATTTTTTCTCCACTTGTAATCATATATGATTGCTTAGTGCCTCGCCTCTCTTTATGTTTTCACATGGAACTTTCATTAAAATTTTTTATTCCAGTTTTAGGTAAATTGCAATTTTCAGGGATATTCCCTTTACTCAATTACAAATATGGCTATTTCATAGTTTCTCTGGGGAGTGATTTTTTTTTTAATACACCTACTTTCATAAGTGTTTACAGAACAATTCCATCTTCTCGAATATCTGGCTCCTTAAATTGGTTATTAGCGGAGAGGCAGCCTTGCACTGGGTGTGATTGCTGTGCAAAGGAAAAGGGGAAAAAAGTAGGTAAAAGAACCTTTAGTAGCTCTGAAAATGACAAAACGAGATGGATCCGTAGTGCTTTGTGGGCAGAAACACAAGACAAGTAGAGGCAGCTCACTTTTCTTAAAGAAGACAATTAGGGAACCAGCTAGATTGCTGGGGGGTGCATATGAATAAGTAAAGCATCCGTCCTTACTGATCTGTCACTTGTCAGATGTTGGTTTAGTTTGAGGAGGAGGCCGATGGCTGCTTTCAGCCCCACTCTCTGCCCAAATGTAACTGGAGGGAGGGCAGGACCCCACTCTCAGGGTGAGGGACCGGAGCTCGGCAGTGGCAGCACACCAGCTAAGAGCCATTATGGGGCTGTGACAGATGACTTCTTGACAGACGCGTAGGAGCTGTCTGATCACACAGGAAGGGGCATTAAAATTAACCTCAGATGCCCTAAATCCCAATGTAGTATACTAAAACACACACACAGACACACAAATTCTCTCCTCCGAGGTGCCAGTGCCTTCTAGAGGTCAAGAACGAAGCTGAAGGCGTTTACTTTGGGTTAGAAGAAATGTAGTTCTGGAGGAGTTTGGACAGAACTGAGAAACTTTTTAAACGTTTCTAATCTAAACTATGAAGTAGTCAATGACAATGTCTAAATGGTCCAGCTCTAGTTTTCAGATTTAGCCAAACGAATGTCATGAGCCAATGACAGGAGCTGCTTCTTCAGGCTGCTTTAAACACGGGGGTAAATCCTGTACCAGTTCATACTGCCCAAGTTCCTTTTACTGCGCAACTGCAGGGAATAAAACATTCAGCTGAAGCAGGTATGTATTAAACCTATTTTCACACTACCAGAGGTTGCTTCTGTGGCAAATCGTGTTTTTTTTAAAACCTCAGATACCTCTCAGCTTTGCAAGCAATAGAGGCAACAGTGCTTTTTCTGTTTAAGTGTAGGTACTCCTGATGGTACCTCAGCATCATTTGTAGAAAAGTACTGATATGATTTTGCTGAGACAAATTTTCCTGTGATTTTGTGGGCAGTGTTCATAGAGTCATAGAGTCATAGAATTTCCCAGGCCGGAAGGGACCTCCAAAGGTCATCTAGTCCGACCCCCCCGCAGTCAGCAGGGACACCCCCAACTAGACCAGGTTGCCCAGGGCCTCGTCGAGCCTCACCTTGAATATCTCCAGGGAAGGGGCCTCAACCCCCTCCCTGGGCAACCTGTTCCAGTGCTCCCCCACCCTCACAGTGAAGAACCCTCTCCTCATCTCCAGTCTAAATCTGTTCCCCTCCAGCTTAAAGCCATTACCTGTCATCCTGTCACTGCAGGCCTTTCTAAACAGGTTCTCCCCAGCCTTCCTGTAGGCTCCCTTCAGGTACTGGAAGGCCGCTATTAGGTCTCCCCGGAGCCTCCTCTTCTTCAGGCTGAACAACCCCAGCTCCCTCAGCCTGTCCTCGTAGCAGAGGTGCTCCAACCCCCTGATCATCCTTGTGGCCCTCCTCTGGACCCTCTCCATCAGGTCCATGTCCTTCTTATATTGAGGGCTCCAGACCTGCACACAATACTCCAGGTGAGGTCTCACTAGAGAGTTCACCTTTGCTGCTCACCAAAGTTCCTATCCAAATGCTTCAGAGACAGCTGGACGTTGCCATAATGTAGTGTGTACAGCCTCCATTATCTGTAAATAGAGAGACAGGTAGATAGATGACAGACAGATAGATAGACAGACAGACAGACCTTCTTCGAGCATCAGTCACCGAGATGGCAAGTGCTTCTCCGTGAAGTCTGTTTTATTTAGTTGACATAACAGGAGCTGATCTGTACGTAACAGTGCCAAGGAAGGATCATCTTGTCTGCACATTTCTCCCAGTCTCTGCCTTCCCTTGAGGACATTGAGGGCTGGTGATAATGTGCTAGAAATTACATCTTGCCAAAAAAGCTTTGAAACCTTGCCCTATAAACCATGGTCCATTTTTTTTTTTTTAAATTTTTTATTTTCATAATAGTTCCTCCGGAATTCCCCAGTAAGAAAACATGCTCTTAACCTCCCCAGTGACATTTTCGTTGTACTTGGCAACCACACAGTTTGTAAGTATTTTGGCTAATATTCTACCCCAGCTGGCTATTTCTCCCTCTCTAGTGCACAAAGATTGATATCCACTCCTCTGGTCTTCCTCAAACAAAGCTGGTATTATCAGAAAAATCACCCTTTTCTTTTTACTGCCTGACTAAAGTGTCAGAATTCAAAGTTTCTCTGGCTTTTTTTACATGCTGTAGGCTACTCTAGAAATAGTGGGTTTTTTCAGCAGTTTCTAAAAGCCTCAGGGCCATCCTGTCTTCTATTTTCAGTTTCCTCTCCAGGTTTTAGGGATTACCCTAAACCCACAAAAGAATATGCTTGTTTGTTTTTTTTTTTTTTTTTTTTTTTTTTTTTGTGCTTATAGCTAGTGACTCACTACTGTTTGAAAAGGCAGAGGGTATATTTTGTGACTATGTACTCCACTCTGTAAGGTTCTGGTCAGGCAAATGTGTTGGTTTTGACTTTCCCAAAGAGCAATGGCCTGTAGGTTTCCCTGCCCCTGTGGTGTCTGCTTTCTTCCACAGGACAAATACATTGAGATTTTAGTCTCTGTGAGTGGGTGACAGGCTGGGATATCTATCCGTCCTTACCAAAACTTTCCACAGGACAACGTCATGCCTGGCTTTGGAGTAATTTACCCTGATGCTCTAGTAGTAGAAATCTTGTGTGAGGAGCGAGTCATAAAAGCTTCACGTGGTTTCATATAAGAGAAGAAAGAAAGAGGACTGTTTTATGTGGAAAGTAGCAACACTAAAAATATTCTTTGTTTTGCAAGAAACACTTCCAGGCAATTTGGTACACTACACTATATTTTTCTTTTCATGGGTGTTGGAAAGGCCCCATCTTTCTATATTCCTTTCCTTCCTGACAGAGATGAGCTGACTGTGGAGAATGACCTCAGGGTTACTGTAGTCAACAGTGAAACTCACAACAGATTCATTTGTAGAATAAGTGTCTTCCACTGGTGTCATTTCACAGGAAACACGCCGGCTACTTACCTTCACGCAAGGAAGATGCTCTCCACTTGTACCTATCATCTCCTGCACTCTCTGAATTAGTAATGGTGATGCAGGCCCTGATTCAGGGAAACACTTGTGCACTTATGAACCTTAAGGAAATGCTCAAACCTTCTTGGTCTCCTTTTGATTAAGCACATCTGCTGAGTACACAAGTACAAAAGGCTCAGGCCTTCCTCAGCCTCTGGTGTTGAAAGGGGGGGGTGGGGAATAATGCCAGTAACCAAAAGGTTAATTTCTTCAAAATTAATAGCATTGGCCAGATGGAGAAAAATGAAAATAAGAACTTTCTGCAAGAAGGAAGCTCTGCTCAAGTCCACGTGAAATACCATGTCCTGGGTAAATACATGTCCTGGGGAAATGTATCTGCCTGTCCAAGGGTTTGGGGAGAGCAGTTACCTGAACACATTGCTGTCCTGTCAATATTTTGTCACTTTGGTTTTTGGTCCAGACACATGCAGTGTCTCACCCTGCAGGTTCTGTTACTGTGGCACATGGATCTCTTGGCCAGATCTTCCAGACCTTGCCGAGAAATGAGATTTGATGCTCTGCATCCCTGCTACAAGGGAATAGCCTCTCCAGCTTTTCACCCTTCTCGCCTCACATTTCAAGAGACCCACATTCTTCAGAAAGTCCCTTTGAGCTGCATTGACACCACAGCTCAATAGACTGCACGCCTCTACCCTTCCATACGCTGGGTCTCCACAAACAGCCACTGTGAGTTGTCTCCTCTGCAAACTGCCCTTTCAGGTCCAGTTCTTCTGCTGAGCTACTGAGGGCAACACCAGTTTATTTTCATTTGGACTGGCAATGAAGATGGTGTGTACTGGCTCTTACAATAGAAACACCAGGCCCATTTTGAAGCTCAGGTGCTTACCATGAAGTAGGAAACCCACTTTCCAGGGCTCACCAGACTTACTGACCCAAATAATACAGCCTGAGAAGAATGGCTCTGCACGCTCCTCCTGGGTGCCTTTTATTCAGCACAAGACTGAAAAATGACCCTTCTTCTGGCATTTCCTATATTTTGCATTTCTAGCACGTCTGTGTTCAAGATCAGTCTTCAGGTACTGTCTCCTGCTCTGATCACACATGCTTTTCTGTGTCCTTTCATTAGTTGGAAATACTTTCATAATGTCTGTCTCAAATACTTTGTTAAATGGCCTTCGTTGTGTTTCTTAGGGTCACCTCGGTAGTGTTCTTTACAGTGCCAGGGGTATATGACTAGAAAGCCATCCATCAGTCCTTTTCAGAAATAACAATTACCAGGTTGTCTCAAATTTAATTATTCTCATAGAGTTACATCTTGGCAAATACTTTGCAGTCTCCCTTTGGCTGTATTGCCATCTCATAAAGCTTTATTGGGACATGAAGTTATAGTTGAGTTTCCTGAGGCTTTCAAGGCTTTCATATATTTATTTCTTTTCCACCTCCTTGATTTGGAAAGCTGTGGTTGGCAAACCAATGTTCTCCCCTTCCTACCCTATTGCAAACTGAGGGATCTCTCCCCAACCTATAACTGTCCTTGCATTAAAACTTGGTGGCCACCTTTGAGAATTCCTTCTTTTCAGGCTATTCTACAACTTCATCAGCATTTCAGTGCTTCCGAGTACCAAGGCCAGACTTAGGTTTTAATCTTTACCAAAGTTAAAGTTGTTTATCCTGAAAATACATTGGAAAACAAGTTAGTGAACAGCCTTCCAGTACCTGAAGCAGGCCTACAGGAGAGATGGGGAGGGACTCTTGATCAGGGAGTGGAGCCATAGGACAAGGGGTAATGGCTTTAAACTGAAAGAGGGGAGATTTAGAGCTAGATCTTAAGAAGAAATTCTTTCCTGTGAGGGTGGTGAGACACTAGAACAAACTTGGGCAACCTTGCTCAGAGAAACTGTGGCTGCCCCATCCCTGGAGATGTTCAAGGCCAGGCTGGATGGGGCTTGGAGCAACCTGGTCTGGTGAGAGGTGGCCCTGCCCAGGGCAGGGGAGTTGGAACTGGATGATCTTTAAGGTCCCTTCCAACTCAAACCATTCTATGATTCTAGATTCTATGGTAAAAATTATATTCTTTTTGTTCAGCCTGGATGAACAAAATTAATTTATTAATTTAACTATCCATTTGGGATAAAATTTATATGAATTACACATTTGAATTAATTTTACTGCCTCAGTTCAACTGAAAATGCACTTTTAAAACTATATACCTTTTAGCACAGACAAATGTCACTGGTGATACCTAGACAATACTACTTATATTCATTTAAAGTCCCTAATTACAAACACTTCACAATGTACTGAGTAAAACCTACAAGACAAAGTACTTGGAGAAATTATTAGAAACTTCTTAGAGATAAGAAGTGGCTGACTTAAGTGTTTATTGATTAGTTGCCTTGTTCCTTTATTGAGGTTTGGGCACACAAGCTACAATTCTAAAAGCTCTCTTAAACTTCAGACTGGCAGAGATGGTGGGTGAGGGTGTGTAACAAATCAGGGAAAGGAGGTAAAAGAGTCAAGTAGTGTTAGATACTGATAGAACCAGCTGTGTACATATGTGTAGATGTACATAGATGCATTGCATGACCCAAAGCACATCATTCAGCTTCAGCAGGTCCAGCTCAAGGACTGTTATGAGGGGTAATAACATTTCCGTTCCTTAGAGGACGTTGCAACAGTTAATCCATTACAGTTCATGAGAGTTGCTGAAATGATCGTGATACAAATCAAATGGAAAGTTACTGAGGCAAAAACCTCTCTGAGAGATATCTTTCTTTTAGAACAGTTTCTCCTGCTCCACTTCCTTCTTTCCACACAGTGGAGGTGAACAGGGGCAGAGACAACCCTATTAATTCTTTTGATCTCTACAGATTCTTATTACATAGTATTTAGGCCATTTTCTAAAAGGGAAGCAGTATTTATGCCTTTTTTTAAGCTTTCAACATCTCTGGCCTGAGAAAGTTCAGCTCGGGTTTTCATATCAGATATTTAGGTCTGTTTCTTCCTGGAACACAAGGCAACACGAAGGATAATGGTATCAGTGTCACCCATACAAGTGAGACCCGATTAAATAAGGTGGGACTTCTCCTTTCATGTGAGCTATTCCAAAGTCTTTTCTCTTTAACACTTAATCACCGCAAATGCCTACACTGTTTGTGAGAGAAAAGCTCCTTGTTGATTTTTAATATTCTTATCTTTCTGTTGAGAGATCTCAAAGCACATGGAGGACCTCTAACAAGGGAACATGTGATATATATATATATAAGAGCAGCAAAGAAAACGAAGCAAGCACAAATTTGCATGAAATTCATGTTCTCTTCAAAAAGAGAAACACACCATCCCCTATTTGTTCTACTTCTTACAAAACGTACCGTACAGCAATGCTCAGAGCCTCCGTTACAAGTGATAATGGTAATAATATTAATGTGGGTCCTTATCTAAGACCTGCTGAAGTCAGTTAAAGGATTCCTTCCATTGATTGCAGGGAATATTAGATCAGGCCCTTTCAGGACGTATTTTGGTCAACTCTTGTCCAACCGTTATTTTATATAGGAGGAATGGGTTTTATCTCCCTCCTGCACTCTGGGCTTCTATCAGCAGTGTGACATCCAAGAGAGTGATCCAAACACGAGAAGAGCCCAGGCCGTCCCAGTGGTGGAGTACGGAGGGTGTGGTGGCTTTTAAAGAGTCTCAACACAATGACACACGGGAGAGAAAGACAGGGTGAGAGAAAATAAATCATGGAGCGAGACTGGAAGGTAAAGATGGAGAGGTATAAAAGCAGGTCTTGAGTTTTTCTAAACCAAAAATAGTCCAGTCGTGTTAAGACGGGAGCAGGTGGGAAAGTACAGCTTCTCAGCTTTAAAATCGTATGTTGTTTTTCAGCTGTAGCACAAAAGAGAGTCTGAAAAAAAGTGAAAAACGTTCCAGCAGGTTTGGGAGCAGGAAGGAGGTTATGCCAAATTATTGCTGATGTTCACTCTTTACAGGTGTGCATTTCTCCTTCGCCGTGATGGGAAATCCCCTCGTTTAATCTCATAAAACGCAGCAGAATGATTTTAAGCAACTTCCTACCCGGTGTCCTTTTCTTCTGCTTTTCGAGCTGCAGGAAGGTGACAGGAATTAAGACTCTGCAGGTTGTGGCACCTGAAGCCATATCAGTCCCCAGCATCCCTGTCCGTAGGGTTCTGGGGGGACATTGGCAGCTCCGTGTAAGAAAACATTTAGCAGAGCAGGGTCCAGCTTAAGCTCTTTGCCGTGGCATGATCTTCCTCCAAATACTTTACTGAATCACAGAATGATATGGGGTTGGAAAGGATCTATGGAGGTCATCTAGTCCAACCCTCCTGCCAAAGCAGGTCCACCCAGAGCAGGTTGCACAGGAACTTGTCCAGGTGGGTTTGGAATGTCTCCAGAGGAGCCTCCACCCCCACCTGGACAGCCTCTTCCAGGGCTCTGCCACCCTCAAAGGAAAGAAGTTCCTCCTCGTGTTTAGATGGAATTTCTTATGTTCAAGTCTGTGCCCATTTCTTCTTCTTGTCCTGTCACTGTGCACCACTGAGAAGAGACTGGCCCCATCCTCTTTCTCCCACACTTCTCAAGAAAACTTGCTTTACTCTAAAATTAAGAACCATGCTGTATGGTGTTCTCTCTGCATTTCAGTAAGGAAGCACTGACTGTAAGTGGGATGGGCGTTTGTCTTATTTTAGGATAGAGGTGATCCACAGGGAAAAAGATCTTTAGAACCATATCCGACCATATCCTGTCTCCATTGTACACAAAGAACTAGATGCTAATATCTAAAGTTGCACATTCTATTATCCAAAAACCAAAATGACAAAAAAAAAAAAAGGGGAAGGAAAAGCACAACCCAAATGTATCATTTCCTTATGATCGTCATTATCAGATTCCTTCAAAATACTGGAGAATTGTCATAAAATGGTACTCTGCTGTCAAAATACTAATATTTTACAAGATTTTATTTAATTTTTAAATAGTTTGAATGTTACCAGCAATATCAGCTTCTATGTTATTTCAGTTTTCTTGTGCTATTCAATTTTTATTTGGTTCCCATTTTTATTTTTTTAAAACCTTTACATTAATGCTAATGTGATGTATTTTAAACATTGGAAAGACTGGTAACTCTTTGTATTGCTAAACTGACATCCTGTGGCAGAACCATTCCAATATTTAGCGTTTCGATACAATTGTTTTGATGTTTCCCCAGAAAGCAAACCTCAATATTTTGACTCGTTGCCCCAAATTAGGAAATGCAATTTCCTCTCACCTGGCATCAAGCTGATAATCAGCACCATTCTCTTCCCAGTTTTCATGGAGGGGATTTATGAGATAAGACATTCTTCTTGTCTCT
Organism: Calidris pugnax; assembly: GCF_001431845.1. Lineage (NCBI taxonomy): Eukaryota > Metazoa > Chordata > Aves > Charadriiformes > Scolopacidae > Calidris > Calidris pugnax. The sequence goes on along the minus strand of NW_015090996.1, from coordinate 307,446 downwards.
TGTTTTCATTCCTCTTACCCTGCTCATTCCCATCCTAATAGTAGAACCATAAAACTAACACTAGTCCCCTTCCCTGTGAACTTGCCCAAGCTCTCCTGTAGGAGCTCAGACTCTGGGAGCCTGGTAAAAAACCCCTTGATAGTCAGAAAAAAGCAGGGCCACATCTTATTCCATATTATTTTTGGGAGATACTGTCTTTTTTTTTTTTTTTCATGATTTATCAGTATAAAGGAAGGAATGGGAGGTGAATGGGAGTTCGATGAAATTTCATATTAATTTTGTAAACATACCACAAGAAAATGTGTACATCAGAATATTTGGTAGCAATTCACATACACATTGCTGCTTCTGCATGTGCAATGAAAACATATAGCATATTCCTGTGGCACTGTCATTAGAAAATAAGAATTGTTGAAGAGCTTATTATAAACACAGAGAGAAATATTCCATTAATTTTTAATTATTTTTAATTATTACTGTTTTTCACTGGTTTTTACAACCAATAAATAAAATATTACAAGTGAGATATTTAGCTAAAGTGAACTAAACAACAGGTTAGAGAAATCTTTGAGAAAAAAATCTATTAATTATTTTTGATTAATTTCCATCTCTCTATATTTTTACAGTGGTGAAAGACATAATAAAGATTTTTCACCAAAGGCCTGATGCAATTCTTGTGAAAGGTAATAGGTGCTACCACAGTTTCAAGTTTTCCTCTGTCAGGAGGAGCAAGATTTTGAGCATGGTAACTTACCACAGTTCGCAAAATTCAAGCTTTATGTTTTGAGTTTAAAACTCTTGTTCGTGCAAGTCCAGCCTGTGAAAACTAATGAACAGAAAGTTGGGTGGAAATCTCGAAGTGCTTGTTCAATTAAATTAAAAAGAATTCATATGACTACTGATATTTGTAATAGTTTTGCAAGAAAAAAGTACTCACATATTTCAATTTCATATTTAATGAAATTTCATATTTCAATTTCATATTTCAATTTCATATTTCAGCATATTTCAATTTGAAAAAGAAAAAGTGGAAATCTAATATTTAAATTTTTCTGCTGATTTGGGATGAAACAAAATGTTGGCATCTCAGAATCTCACAGGGAGTGACAGTTCTAAGTCACACATCGGTGGCCCACATTTTTTAGTCAGGTGAGTGGCTTGTCGGCCAGTTGTCTTGTTGAAGTTGGTGGAAGTTTTGCCATTGACTGAAATAGGAAGACAGTGAGGAACTTTATTTTCTTTTGAATAAATACGTATCTTTTGTAGCTTTTCTTTTTGCCTTATCATCTCTTTTTCTCTCATTTCACTGGTGCCACGACCATTTCATACTTGCTAGACCACCGTGGCTTTTTTTCTTTTGTGATCAAAATGCCCCCCTTTCAGCAAGAGCTGTCTTATTGCAATGCCTCTCAAGGCTTTATCTCTCTGTGATCAAAATATGTGCCTGTTGTGTGAATTTAAGCTGATTCTGACCAGCCAGGAGGAAGGAGAAAAGAGGAAGGACGCTGGTGCGGTTATGGTGTTAGCCAGAGCCTCTGGGGATGAAGGTGCATTTCCCTGTTCTGCCACAAATGGCTGCGGTGGCTTCAGGCAAATTACTTAAAGTGCTCTACACGTCCCTAAAATGTTACATAGGCAGCAAAATAATCATGGAATCATAGAATGGTTTGGGTTGGAAGGGACCTTAAAGATCACCCAGTTCCAACCCCCTGCCCTGGGCAGGGACACCTCCCACCAGACCAGGTTGCTCCAAGCCCCATCCAGCCTGGCCTTGAACCCCTCCAGGGATGGGGCAGCCACAGCTTCTCTGGGTAACCTCTTCCAGGGTCTCACTATCCTCTCAGGAAAGAATTTCTTAAGATCTAGATCTAAATCTCCCCTCTTTCATTTTAAAGCCATTACCCCTCGTCCTATGGCTCCACTCCCTGATCAAGAGTTCCTCCCCATCTCTCCTGTAGCTCCTTTAGGGACTGGAAGGGGCTCTAAGGTCTCCCTGGAGCCTTTTCTTCTCCAGGTTGAACAACCCCAACTCTCTCAACTTGCCTTCACAGCAGGTTGTGATCACCATTGTGGCCCTCCTCTGGACCCACTTCAACAGGTCGGTGGCTTTTAATACTTTAAAAAACACAGTCCTGAAACCACTGCTGGTCATGGCCTGAAGTTTATCAGACCCCTAAGCTTTTGTTTCTCTCTGCCTGTGTAAGAAAGGCCTTGGTGTGGACATGACCCAACAGCTTGGTGCCTGGCTCATGCCTGAGCTTGTCTGGCCAAGAAGCATTTCTCCACCCACCACCTGCTGGGCATGGGGCCTGGCTGGCAGGCTCACCCGCCGCCAGCCCACCCGGCTGGGTGCCAGGCGAGGGGACAGTTAGTGTCTGTGGTCACACCTTCGAAGTGATTACCCCCCATCATCCTGCCCAACTTGTTCTGCTCCAGTCTGGGTGGCCGGGGAGCCAACAGCCTGGATGTCCTCTCGGGTGGAAGCAAGCTGGGAGTGTATGGCAGGAGCATCCTCTGGAGATCATTTAGTCCAACCCCCCTGGCAGAGCAGGTCTACCTGTAGCAGGTCACACAGGAACTTGTCCAGGCGGGTTTTGAATGTTTCCAAAGAAGGAGACTCCACCACCTCTCTGGGCAGCTTGCTCCAGTGCTCTACCACTCTCACAGTAAAGAAATTCCTACTTACGTTTAGGTGGAACTTCTTTTACTCAAGTTTGTGCCCGTTTCCTCTTGTCCTGTCACTGGGAACCACTGGAAAAAGACCAGCCCCGTCCTGGTACCCTCCCTTTAAGTATTTGTAAGCATTGATTAGGTTCCCCCCTAAAATCATGTTTTGTGGCCCTTTGCTGTACCTTCTCCAGCAATTCCCTGTCCTTCTTGAACTGGGGAGCCCAGAACTGGACACAAGACTCCAGACAGGGCCTCCCCAGGGCAGAGCAGAGGGGGAGGATGACCTCCCTCCACCTGCTGGTCACACTCTTCCTGATGCCCCCCAGGATGCCATTGGCCTTCTTGGCCACAAGGGCACATTGCTAGCTCATGGTCATCCTGTTGTCCACCAGGTCTCCCCGGTCTTTCTCCTCAGAGCTGCACCTACTGCACTCCTGTGTTAATTGGCAATTAAAACCTCCTGAAACTCTCAGCAGGCAGACATAGGTCCCCAACATCAACCATTCCATGCAGCGAGTCCATTCCTCTGGAGCTGCTCTCCTTCCTAATGTAGACATAAGAGTGGGAATCAAGCATGGAGATGCTCAACCATGTCCCTTTTGTATCTGACCTCCAACTGCTCTGTAGCTCAGGTCCTCACCCAGGAGTCAGGATGTCATGCTCCTCTGCCTGTCCTGTGCATAGTTACTGCATTTCACCCTGTGGTTTTAAGTCAAGTATTACCTTGCTTGAGTAAAGACTTCATGAAAAAAGAAAAAAAAAATCTTATACAAAGATAAATGTTATGCCAAATTCTCTGCTTAGTTAAATACATGTAATAAGCAAGATCTTGGAATTTTCTTCCTCTACTTAAACCTTTCTAAAAAGAGTCAGAAAATCTGTCAATCTACCTCAATTTCTTTTACTAAAAGGCAGGCAAATACTGTCCTGTTTTTTTCCAACACGATGGCTGGGGAAGGATGGGAGCTCAACAATCTGTTTTCAGTGTTTTATGGACTTTTACATTTCCCTGCTTTATTTTTTTTTTCTGAAGTGAACTCTTCTCCACACCTACTTTCTCACAGGTGTATTTAACTGATGTGTAGGGCTGGGGAAGGATGGGAGCTCAACAATCTATTTTCAGTGTTTTATGGACTTTTACATTTCCCTGCTTTCTCTTTTTTTTTTTTTTCTGAAGTGAACTCTGAATCTGTTTTCAGTGTTTTATGGACTTTTACATTTCCCTGCTTTATTTTTTTTTTCTGAAGTGAACTCTTCTCCACACCTACTTTCTCACAGGTGTATTTAACTGATGTGTATTTGACCTCCTTTCTTACCTCTGTTTGCACTCTGCCACTGTCAGGTGGTTAGCCTAACTTCTCCAAATCTGTCTTTCTGTTGTTAAAATCTTTTATTTTCATATCCTGAATCTCCTGGTGGTAGCTTAGAAAAAAAAAATTAAATATAGCCTTTCTTTTATTAAGAAAATGGATGCATTTCAAGCCATGCTAATTAATCTTTGATAAAATCTTGAGGAAGACAAGACAACTGGAGTTTTGAAGCCCTGTTAGCTAGTGAGGGGGAGCTTAGGATTTCAGCAGAGCTGTAAATATAAAAAAAAAGGTTATCATGTTCTGAGTTTTTACAACTTATGCAATAAATCTTTGAGGGAGATGAAAACCGAGGTAGAAGTCTGGCTTCAGAATACTTGAATGGCTAGGATCCAAATGACACTGATTTTCCAGATTATTTTTTTTAGCTCCAGAAAGTCAAAGAAAACTCAGAAAAGCTCAAAAAACTTTCTAAATACGAGTCAAAATTATTATAGTAGGTTCCTTGGGTACTCCTTGACTAGCTGAGAAAGATTAAAGACTGTATTTTCCTTGGTTTCAGGACTGTAGCATAGAACATGAATGAAATGGATTAAAAACAGCTTTCTCTGACTTTTTCTCCCTTCTCCTTTTTAGAGAAGACAAGGTCTGTACACCAAGTATCTGGCCAGGTGCATAGAAAAGCAATATATAGTTTCAATATGAAAATTATCACCTCTGTCCCTCAGAACCCTGTAACACATGCATTTTTCTACACAATCTGGGATCCGTTGTGATTGCCACTATGTGAGAGCTGGATAAGCTGACCGTGCCCTTCAGTCAATTTTGGATGGGGCCCTAGGTTGCCTTTGCTGAATGGAGCCATCAAAATCCTTGAACAAGTCACTGAGGGAAATCTTTTTAGAAAAGTCCCCCACATTTTGGGTTCTTCTTTTTTTAGATAGCCTAATTTAGACACCTGCTGGTAAATGTTTAAAGCCAGACAACCGTAAACAGAGGCATGCAAAGTCAGTGAATACCTCTGAGCCCTTTTTCAGCCTCACCTCTGAATGGCTGATTAATTTCTGGTGTGATTTGGGAGGCCCAGATGAGTTACATCAGGGCCAAATTGTGAAATGTAAGTTTATATGCAGAAGGTTTGCTGAGGGTTTGCTTTTTGCTTTATTTTCAGAAAAGCTGATCAAGATCTTCAGCCTTTAAGGACTAAAGGTAAGTGCTCAATCTACTCATCTATCTGCCTGTGAAGTACAGCATGCTTTGATGAGATTTTGGGTCTCTTGACCAAAGATGAAAAAGGTGCATATTTTTTAGCTTCCATAACTTCAGGTACTTAAGACTGACCTGAACTGTTCACTTCAGACTTATTAGCACCAAGAAATCCCAAATTGCAACTTCGTTCAAAAATCCCAAGGAAGACAGGATGAAGGCAAAGCACATTTGGTGGTCACCTTTTTACTGCTAAGCTTATCTCTGCCACAGGGAATTGAAAGCAAAATCAAGAAACAAAACATTGAAAACCGAGAAATCCACAAGAAAAAAAGAATCTGACTCATGAAAGGGATGCCCTTATGTTCCCTGTTGGTAAAAATGAATCACTTCTGTATGTGAGAGCTAAGTGAAAAAAAGATCAACTGTAAATATTGCTTTCTTTTTCCTCCCTTTTGTCCTCTTCTTGCACCTACGGGCTGTGGTTGCTATGAACAATAAATGACATTTTCTGAAGTGATATCTACAGAGGCAGAGTCCCCACAACACTCAGCCAGTTGACCTGGAAGTTAATCTAGGTTCCCTTGTTTTCTTCAGTTGTCCAGGCTTTGGGCCAAATAGCACGAGACTCATGTTTAAGATTAAGCTGATCTGCCCTTGTACTTAAAGCCAGCATCTTGCTGTTTGGGAAACTGGTACCCAGCTATGATGTAAGGCTGGTGTTTTGCCTGAGCAGGCTTTTGAGTCTTTGATACAGAAATTTTGTGCTTGCTATCTTAGTTTGCCATGTTGGATCAAACCCTAGTTTGCTATGTTGGATCAAACCCTCTCGTGCTTTGGTGCCTGTGAATAAGCCTTGTCTTTGTCTTTCCTCTGTGCAGTCTGTGATAGTAAAATAAAGAGATGGAGAATGAAAAGTGATTTGGCTCTGAAGTGAACAAAAAATATAGGTATGATTCCGTGACTAATGCAAATCCTGCCCCTAAGCCTGACTCCAGTGGTTCTTGGCCTATGATATAAAGGCCTAACTATGTGATATGTACCAATGTTTGGTAAAAACAAAAGCAAACCAAACACTGACAATTTATAGATATATTTATTTTTTTTAAATAAAAGATGCCACAAAGCCTGACTCCAGTGGTTCTTGGCCTATGATATAAAGGCCTAAGTATGTGATATGTACCAATGTTTGGTAAAAACAAAAGCAAACCAAACACTGACAATTTATAGATATTTTTTTTTTTTAAATAAAAGATGCCACATAAACCTGAAATGTATATATTTTTTTCTTTAAGAGACTGCTATAAAACCCCCAAGTATTCCCAAATAAAATAGCACCACTTTGTTCACATAATACAGAATTACATATTCACATTTGAACAGCTGGGGCCAGATCCACGACACTTCTTTAAGAGACTGCTATAAAACCCCCAAATATTCCCAAATAAAATAGCACCACTTGATTCACATAATACAGACTTACATTTGAACAGCTGGGGCCAGATCCACAACCTCTTATAAACCAGGCAAACTTACTTTTTCCAAGTGGAGCTATAGCCAGTTTTCCCTCAGTGAGCACCTGGACTAATGTTTTTAAATTACGTTAAAAAAATCCAAGTGGAGCTATAGCCAGTTTTCCCTCACTGAACACCTGGACTAATGTTTTTAAATTACATTAAAAAATTTATGTTTTAATATCCATCATTAAAACAATGATGGAAGTGTGGAGCCATCCCCAAAAGACTATGGCCACTGAAGTGAAAACAAGTGTAATTGTCAGATTATTGTCCAACCTGTTCTTGAAGTACTTCTGTCATTCTGCGAGGGAAGTGAGTAAAGTCTTCCAGAACATGTCCAAAAGACTTTATCGCCCATCCTCATACCATTATCCCTTGTATTAACTGAAGTGGTCTTTGAGGCAGATCCATAGATGAATTTGGCAAGTTCAGAATACAATATGCCTCTTAAACTCCCTAACACAAACAATATCACAGAATCACATGGGGCTGGAAGGGACTTCTGGAGATCATCTAGTCCAACCCCCTGCCAGAGCAGGTCCACCCAGAGCAGGTTGCACAGGAACGCATCCAGGTGGGTTTGAATGTCTCCAGAGACAGGACTCCACCACCTCTCTGGGCAGGCTCTCCCAGGACTCTGCCACCCTCACAGGAAAAAAGTTCCTTCTCATGTTTAGGTGGAACTTCTTATATTCATTCTTATATATATCATATATTCTTATTTATAGTCTTATATCCTTCAACCTCTTACCTAACAGGAGAACCAGGATGACTCCCAGGGTTTGTAAGATGGTTGAGAAGCAGAATACATCTCATATGCAATATGGATGTGACTAAGATACTTGTTGGCGCCCATAGTATCAGCATGGATAGAGAGGGCACCATCAGAAGTCTCTCCAGCACAGAATAAGCCAATATTTGCTTTTTTTCCTAGCCATTTGATACTGTTGTCTCCTATCCAGCTTTTGAGGCACTCCAGTCGTTGGTCTGCCTCACTGCCCAGATAGTTCCTCCTTTTGTGTTCATGGCCTTCTGCTCCCATGCAGCGATGTGCAGGTTTCTTCTTTGATTTTCAGCACACTCAATTTTGACTATTCTTCCCATTTAAAAAGATCAGTGTGAACTGTGATCCTTTTCACTAAGGAATTTGTGGCTGCCCACAAGTTTTTAACATCTGATTTCTGTTGTACTGTGCAAGTCATTATGGAAACATTAAACACACCTGGATTCAGAAGACCCAGGGCAAAATTGCATCCACTTGAGAAACTTTGGTGGGGAATCATTGATAAGAAGATTTGAAACCAGTGTTTTTCAGCCACTCTTATCTACCTGGTGGTGACTATATCAAGGTTCTGCTCCACTCTGAGAATGCCATGTGGACAAGCTTTACTGTAGTTGAAATATAGCCTACCTTCTGCTCCTTCCTTCTGTGCTACGTCGATTTCCTATCAAAGAAATAAATTAGTTTGAAGTGAGCTGTTCTTGACACACCCTTGTTGCCTGTTGTTATCACGTTATTATCTTTAAGACACTTGACATGGATTGTTCAGCAGTTCATTCCAGGATTTTTATAGACTAATTAGTTTATGATGCCCGGCATCTTCACATCTTCCTTCCACAGAATCATAGAATTTTCCCTCTTTAAAAGGCTTCTGCCCTTTCTTGTTTTCTGGAGCCTCCTTTGTCCTCCCCAGGTTTCCACAGGCAATCACTAATATTGGGGAAAGTATCTTGGTTAGTTCCAAAATCAGCTAGTTTTCCTAATTCTAAGTTTTGCTAGTTTTGTCTAGAGTAATTTTCATCTAGCTTGCTGCCTGGAACATAGCTCATTTATTTAAATATGTTCTTTAACCTGTTTTTTCTGTGTTCCGTCTGGTACTCTTTCACCCTTGTTAAAATATATTTTCTTCCAAGTGGCTGACTGCAATTTATCTTTCATGTTTGTGTGTGTGAAGCCATGCTTGCTTTATTTCTAAACTATGCAGTGGATCTATAGATTGTTTTCCTTTTCTTTTTCATACGTTCATAGCTATTTTTTTTTTTCCTTTTCTTTTTCATACGTTCATAGCTTTTTTTTTTTCTTCCTTTTTCTTGCCTTTTGTGCCTCATGATAATTTAAATCTGTTTTCCACCTGAGATTTTCATGCTTGGAAATAATGCTGAGAAAATAATATGCCTTTCAAGAGTGCTGGCTGTAGCAGTGGAAATCCTAACCTGGAGGCCAGGAAATACAAGTTTAAGTGCTACTTAACTTGCAAAAGAAAGTTTCAAAAGCTACGAGAATTAAAGCAGATGGGGAATGGGCTGCAATCATTGTTCAAAAAGAAAGTGACCTCTACATCTCACTCAAAGCTGAAAACCAGTAGCTGTATGTTATATGGCATTATGAGCTAAGAGATACTGGATAAAAAAACTTGTATTTTTAGCCTTTGTCTTTTAATGTAAGGAAATTATAGGAAAAAAAAAATAGTGGCTGATGTTATTAGGAAAATAGTGTTAAAATTACAATATAAAAATCTATTTTTTTCCTATAGAAGACTGTATTGTAGGTTTGACAAAGGAATACCAGAGCTGTACCATGACATGGGTTGTGCTGATCATGTAACTGACCTAAAATGTTTGAAAAGTATCATATGTACTTCACAAATAGCTTCTGTGAATACTTATTGTCCCTTGTGTGCTCATGCACCTCTCTCTCTTCTGTCTAGAAGCCTGGGCTTTTCTAAAGAGGCTGTGTTTTCTTTTTAAAGCTGTCGTGATATGCCTTTGAGCGTGTTTCATTTGCTGTTTTGACTGGCTTGACTTCTCACTTCAACAATACAGCTGAATTACAAGTCTTGCATTAATTTTAATTCACCCTTTTGATAGCATTAATAATAAAGAAGTCAGTCTTATCAGGGGTGAGGATCAAGGAGGATTAAGGAGAGCATGAATCAGGTCTGCCAGATGGAAAATGAAAAGACGAAGAGAGAGGAGTAGGGGGAGGCTCACGATGCAGAGGAGGAGGAGGAGGATGAAATTGGGGAGCAGAGTGTTTCTGTGAAACTTCAGGCTTTGTGGGAATTCCCAAGGGTTTGAATTGCTAAGAGCTCCAGGGTGCCGAGAGGAACAAGGAGAGGAGGTTTAGACACAGGCTGCCTCATCACCCAGCTTGAAGACCTTTCCCACCCCATTCCACAGGGCAGCGGTGGGACAGCTGAAGGAGAAGATGTTTCACCTCCCACCTGTCACCACATCCTCCCCCAGGATCCCTCTGCCTGTTCTTTGCAGATAGGCACCGAGCTCCTCGCCCTTGGCCACCTGCAGAGTATTTTAAGTGGCCTGAAGGAGCAGGAGTATTGGCTGCTATAGATGGGTATCACACAAGCCAGGTGGAAGGGTTGCTATGAATTTCTGGATGCTGTGTGTGGCCACATTAACTTGAAATAAAGCTAAATTATTAGCATCTTATTATTCATAAGGGAATTTTCAAAACACTGGAGGGCAGTTAGTGCCTGGTCCCCAGGGAAACATCCATGAGGGCTAAACACCTCAGCTGTGCCTCCCTTCTGAACCACTTATGGGGCTGACAAAAAATTAAATTAGGGAAGAGGCAGACTAAGGAGTGTTGTGAGAGCGAGTAGGGATTAAAAGGGGGAGGACAAGAACAGCAAAACTTGCCCCCATCTCAGGCTTAAAGGAGTAGAACCTTGACAGGGATGGGCCATTCAGCAACGGGAAGTATGGGAGGCAGGAAAACACTTCTGCATGTAATTTATTTTAGAAATAATTTATTTTTTTTAAATACAGAATAGGTTTCATGTGTTAAAATCAGTTTTTGGTTCATTAGAGTTTTAATACAGTATAGGTTTCATGTGTTAAAATCAGTTTTTGGTTCATTAGGGGGTTTGCAGTGTGGCTGGTTAATTTGTAGATCTATATAGATAAACTTTGGAGTCCAAGCAGCTTTTCTCCCACTTCTAGTGTTATGTTTAAAATAGCGTGATGGCTGTTACTATAACACGGCTTTATCATGGGCACTATTTTGGTCTGTCAAAATAAATGGGGATGTGAAGAGAAGGACGGTGGCTGGCTGAGTAATGTTCAAACTGTCAAATTCCTCATGAACAAATTAGCTGATCCTAATCTAGTTGACATTGGGAAATGATCCAGGATTTTATATTATTTTTTTATTTTATTTTATATAAGATGACTTTTTATTGGAACTGAAACAACTGCTTCCTTGACTCTGATTACATCCTTCCTCACCAGAGTGCTTGGTACAGCTTGCAAGGAGAAGTCTTATTTCTCTTCTTGTGCATCCTGCCTGTGCATCAATGCAGAGGGTTTGGGGCAGGGGATGAGGAAGACCTCTTCGGTGAAGGCAGCCTGGAGAGGAAAGCCTGCAGGAAGCTGATGTAGATGTGAGAGAGCTAAAGCATTGCTAGAAGGCTAAGCTAGAGCTGGGCCATTCCACCACACAACACCAGGCAGGCTTCTGTCCTGATCTTTCCAAAGTGGGGCCTTTCCTTTCCCATCTACTTGGAATAATTGTGTTGTGCTCGTCTTTTGTCCTCCTTGAACCTGTTGGAATCAAACACCCCGACAACAAATGCAGGGGAGATAACTTCTGATGTGAAAGACTTCTGTTGTGGAGTTTCGTGGGTGAGCTGTGCCAGCTTTCAGTCGTCATGGGACATCTCTCGGGGTGCGCCTGTGATGTGCTTAAATGTGGTGCTTGGGAGAGCTCTTCAGAAATCTGTCTTCAGAAGTTTTGTTCCAGTTCCAGCAGGCTGGTCCACCAGCTCGGCTTTCTGGTTGAAGAATGAACAATTTGTTACTTCAAATACCTTTGGGTTATAGATTAAAAGTGAGGTTTGGCTAAGTATCAGTGGATGGTTGCTGGATGCTGGGGAACTAAAAGGCCACAACCAGAGGGAAGAGAAGGAATCTCACGTCTTCTGTTCAGAAACAAAGGCAGAGAAAAAAGAAAACCCCTGAAAGGGGAAAATTAAGAGTTACAGCAACCACATATTAGAGCTAATTGCCCGGACACTTTACGAAATTTGATTTCAGTGCGGGGGGAACTTAATTTGCTCTTGGCAACAGGGTAGAATGCTTGATTCAACTTAACAAAAATACGTTTTTTGAAAGAGGAAACAAGACTGACAGAATTTTGGCATGTCAACAAAAGGCAAGAACACAAAAAGAAAAGGATTAGTGAAAATGAAGATCAAGAAAGGATCAAAAATATATTGGCTAGAGTCCAGGAAACATTTGTTACATTTTATAAGCAAGGCTATTCTTCCCCAGTGTGTAGAACAGAGGAACTAGCTGATCTTTACCTAAAGCGATATTGGCCACCCTGCCTGCTAATGAACAGATGTCCCCACAGGAATCAGAAGAGCGTTGATCTCCCTACTGTAACTGAAATGGCACAAACGGCCAGGTCCACGTGCATTAAAAACAAATGGAAAATTCATAAAGACTCGCGCAATTATATTGATTTATACGTAAACAGTAATGCCTAATACATTAAACATGACACAGTAAACTGGTTTTACGTTTAGTAAAAACTTTTCTTGTCTTCTGTTTCTTACAACATAAGGTCTTGAGCTACTCCACAAAATGCCTAAATGGCAGGCTTAAGGGAAGGAGAATATTTTTTCCATGTGATGCCCAAGTGAATTGTGGCAAAATCAATTCCATAGGTAGCAAGAAGGCAAAAATACAGATTAATTAAAAGAGATGAGTCAAATCAGCATAGGCTGGGTGCATCAGGGGCTTTCAGTCTGAGAGACCCCTAAACTGCTGATTATTGACTGCTGATACCTGCCAGCATCACTCAGAATTTGGCCTTGTTCCTTGTATCCTCCCTTTAGGCCAACGTAGCTGTTGAATACAGAGTCTTCGGTCTGACCCAGCATGAATATTTTTACAGCCTACTCTTGCATTCCTATGACCTGATTGTATTTTTGCCATATTTTTTTCTAACAAACAACTTAGGAAAAATTTACTCTTGGCTGTGACTCCCGGCTGAGACTTGGTAACTAAATATATAGCATTCCTTTATGAATTCAAACAGATTAGCTCAAACCAGGCTCAGAGTGGCTTAGTTAGTAGTTAGCCTCTTTCATATTGCACTGGTAGGGACCAGGAGTGTTCACACAGTCAGCAATGATACGAGCAACAAATAACCCAAGACCAGTTTTGTTGGGTTTTTTTCCCTGCTCAGTCACTGATGTATGCCTTGGAGTAGAATAAAAATTCAGAGCAGAATTACTGGAAGAATTATCTGACTATTGGTGTTTCCCATCCAAAATTTTCATATTACTTATATGTAATAAGATGCAGAATGAACAGGCTGGAGAAATTCTTCCTGCAGTCTTAACTAGGAAGCGTATCATTTATTTTATTCAAATAATTTATCTGCAAAGCAGATTAAACTTGAATGACTTTTCCAAAACTATTCAAAGCTATGCCAAAACTGTACAATGTCAATTTTCAAAAGTGTTGCTTGCAAAATTTGTCTGCATACCTTGAGACTACTGGGCCATTTTTTTTTACCCTGCCTAAATTCAGATCAAGCAAGGAAAGAAAAGGTTTAGGACAGAAGACTGTGGAAACAATCAAGAAGATGGAGCTGAGTCTTTCACCGCTAAACTCCATCCACATGGGCGCTGCTAAACATGTCAACTTTGATTTAGCTAGGCTCAAACAACCCACAACTGTCTCTTTCTGATATGGAAAAATATATATATATTTCTTTTTTGCAGTTTATACTGTGTCATTTGGAAAGGGATTCATGCTTGACTGGGAGGAACGTTCTCATACCTGACAGAGCTTCCACTGAGCTATTTTTATCTCAGTATCGATACTGGTGTAAGTGACTAAACATTCCTGCATAAGCAAGGCACTACTCAGAGGCCACGTTAGTAACCAAGAGATGCAATCTGGTGGCATTCCAGTGGTCTCCCAGCATGTGAGCTCTGTTCCCTCGGTCCATTTCCTGGGAGATCACTACCACCACCGGAATTGCAAGTCATTTACAGCCTGAGGTGGAGCAGTCAAGACCCAGAAATGGCATTCCGTGATACAAGGAGCAAAAAATGTCAGCTTTTGATATGAAAAGCTGCCCGAGCTATTTGTTTGCAAAGGAAACTAAAGAAAAAAAAAAAAAAAGAAAAGTTTTTGGAAACAACTAGAGATTGTTATCAGTGTTTTAAAAAAATGGCACTGAATCATCAGAAGTCACTTGCAGTGAGTCAGACTGTGGTCAGAGTTTTCATGTGTCAAGCAGGTATTTTTCTCAAAGTATACTTTCTGGTGTTTCTTTTTTTTTTTTTTTTTTATTTTCAGTTATTCAGGATATTACTTTGTATTTAGTCTTCTACAGCAGTCCATACCATGAGCACATACGGTCCAGACTGTCAGATTAACTAATGATGCAATGCTATGTTCTGTGCCCCTTCCAGTTCAGCTCTTGCAAGCTTTGAGGTTTAGATTGAACATTAGGAAAGAATTTTTAACCGAAAGAGTGGTCGGGCATTGGAACAGGCTGCCCAGGGAGGTGGTGGAGTCACCATCCCTGGCTGTGTTTAAGGGCCGTTTAGATGCAGTGCTAAGGGACATGGTGTAGGGGATGACCTTGTAGGGTAGATGGTTGGACTCAATGATCCCAAGGGTCTCTTCCAACCTAGACGATTCTACGATTCTATAAAAACAAAGAGAGCTGAGCTTACCTTTGGATTCCAGTGTTTTGAGAGAGAAATCTATGTGTAGGTACTCAAGAGGCACTCTCTTGCTGATTGCTATAGAATCATAGAATGGTTTGGGTTGGAAGCAACCTTAAAGATCATCTAATTCCAACCCTCCTGCCATGGGCATGGACACCTCCCACCAGACCAGGCTGTTCAAAGCCCCATCCAGCCTGGCCTTGAACCCTTAAAAGGATGGGTTGTATGAGCTTCTTCCCTTTCCCAGACCCTGAGGGCATCTTCCTTGCCTCCTGCCACCTGGACTTAACCCACTTCCTACCAAAGCCCACCCACGTTTGACCTCACTGAGCTTCGGGTCTGGATTCTCACCTCGAGTGTAGCACTGATATTGTTTTTTGACGTGACCAAATAACCTCTCCAGGGTGATTTTAGCTGTCTGCTGGAGCGATACTAAAACTGTGTTCAGTTGAGGGACTTATGGATCTTCTCAGCTCCTTATTAACCTTATTAACCACCTGCGCAATGGCAGCTCTTAGAGGCTCGACAGCAGCCAGGTGGGCAGGATTTCATTTTCCTGTAATGCATGATTTAGTGAGGTACCGCGCTGCTTCCTTCAGGATAGAAGCCTAAAACCACTCCACCCCAGTTTCAATAACACCTGTTAATTATTCAGTAGATTATTTTTTTTTTATTATTTTGACTGTACTCAGTCTCTGGGGAAGAGTCTTGCTGCTGTTTTTAAAGATGATTTTCCATTTGGTTTGTTTTTTTTTAATCTTCTTTAATATTTTCTGTATTGTGCATGACATGCTTATCTTTGGAATTTTTCATTATTTTAACTATTAGTGCAGAATTGTACTTAATAAATGCAATCTATCAATGTTATCCCTTATACCTGCAGTCACATCTGGAAGATGTGAACAAATATAATAAAAGGGACAGAGAGTTTCTCTGAACATTTCTTTAGAAACTGAAATATTGGAAACAGCATTTTTTTTTTTTAGAGCTGCAGCAGATTTTTTTTGAAGAACTTAATTATTGGCTAATATTAAGGTAATGACTAAATTTTGGAATAATTCATTGCTGGCTTGTTGATCTGGAGAGAAATATTCTTCACTAGTACAATAGAGTCTTTTAGACAGAGGGCCTTTAATCCTAATTTCATTTATAGAGAGTTTTTCCCCTTTGCCCAGCTCACCAGGGCTTGCACAGAGCAGCACGTGGCTGGATTTGGGGAAGCAGTCATTTTGACTCTCCTCTTCTGGCATATTAGAATAAAGCTGTGGAGGCCTGTACGAAACAGCGTGGTCTAGGGATGTGTTATCTCTTTTCTGCTCTTTGACAGACTTTTGGTCCCCTGCTGACTCATAAAACAAACAAAAAAAAAAGAGTTGGCAGAGAAGCCGCGATGGTCCATGTGCCCCACTGGTGATAGCAATGAAAAAACAATGTCTTGGACTGAAAGTTTGTTTCAGAAGATACCTTTCATTATCAGTCTTTGCTTTGAAACATGTATTCTTACAATTAATTATGTTCAGTTTTGGTCTTATACTAATTTTGAAAGCCTTACTTTGGTAAATATAAATATATACAATATATTAAAATATTTCTGGGACAGTTACTCTTTTTTAATATGACTTGAGATTTTTGGCAGTAGTCGGGAGAAAATTGATAATGCTAATCAAACTGAAATGATAATCAAATTCTCTGGGTGCCTGTATTACAAGTGCTGGAATTGTACATTTCATTTGTATATGCAGGTGAGCATTTGAATGTTTAGAATTGATGCATAAACATATCAACATATTCCTTCGCTATTTTGTACACATGTTTAATTACATTTAGAGATGCATTTGGGGTACTTCTTCATGCATATGGTTATTGAATAGCCTACTGCACCCTGAAGATTTCTGATTGCAGAGAGGTTTTGTATGTGTAATTAAGAGGTGGTTCCATAAGCAAAGGAATTGCTGGCTTCATACAGATCCCTACAGATTTGAATCCTTTGTCCCTTAACTAATTCCACCACAATAGCCCCTGCTCAACAATTATTCCTTCAACACCTCCAGGGCAAAGGAGATGTTGATATCATGGCTAACCTGGAGATATCGATGTGCTTGGTGGCCAGCCACTATGTGCAGGTTTATTGGCCAACGAGGCAAGTATTTTTTTATAACTGCTGAGTTCTCCTTCCTTGCTCTACTGCTGTATTAATGTGGGATGGTATTCTACCTAGGAGTTCAGTTCCAAGAAACAATTAGGGCCAACATTATCATTGAGATACTTGCCACACTTTGGGAGTTCAGTTCCAAGAAACAATTAGGGCCATCGTTATCTTTGAGATACTTGCCACACTTTTAAAATTTCAAGAAACTGGCCAGTGAAATCAGAAGGTATGGGGCAGGAGACATGCAGAGGAAAAGACAGACAGACCTCTGGACAGATAGCACAATCAAATCCTCATTTGAGGCTTGATTCAAGGAAATCAAGCTAAAAAATAAAGAGAAAAATTTATGTCATGTGACTTACAGTATCTACTCTAACTTCTCAACAACCCTAGCACCGAGTTTGCCTCAGATCCTATGGTTGCCCTGGAACCCATGTCCTGAAACTAAATTTGCACTGAAAAAGCAACAACTAAAACAACAAAGGCAAAGTGTTGCATGGCTTCAATGCTGCAAGCAAAGCCTTCCAAATAAAGAGCAGTAAATACAGTTTTCTTCTACTTAGTCCTAGTGAAAGTCTGATGTAATAGAGTAGGGAAATCTTAAAACCACATGAAGATATGGGCTATAAATATATTGTTCTCACACAGTGTTTCCTCTGGTTTAGCCAGAATGACCTATAATTCTCTTGGCTTGGGTTCTTTTTACCTCGAGAATAATTTTCAAAACTTTTGGTGCTTTGCATCTCCTTGGCCTAACTTTAGTCTCTTTTCTTTTTTTTTTTTTCTTTCTTGCTTCCAGTATTCAAGGCCTCTTAGCACCTGTTGACTGTCTCATTTCCCACACTTTGTGTCATCATGTGATAACACCAGCTGAAGGGCTGCTTCTAAAACAACAACCACAAAGGCAGACTGTGGTTTTGAGAAAGGCACATCTTGCAGAGGGTGACATCCAACACTATCGTGGTGCCACCTGCATCTATGTTTGAAGTAGTCTCCAAAGCAACGTGAATCATGTCTGACACATGTACGAGTGTCAGAGGTCCAGTGTAGGACCTCGGAAAGAAAATTAGCTTGCTTTAAAGAAGTTAGTCTAACTAGCAAAAAGGAATACATTTTAAGCACTGAAGTCAATCAATTACCTCCATTAAAGCAATTTCAGGCCCTAATCATATCCTCCCATGCTGTGGCTCCTAATCCTTAGCTCTTTCCCCAAAACTGCAGCCCCAAACTCTGTACCACACTCCCATCCTACCTTGGGATCCCAGCAGCAGCTCTATCCACAGAAGGTCTTTTTGCTTGGAGCTGCCCCTCAATCAAGTGCTGTGAACATCTTCTGTCCTAAGACCTCATTCCCTGCCTTCAGACATACTGGGTGAAGAAGGAATTGACAGAATTATGACGGAGCAGGAACAGTCCAGAACTCCCTCCTTCCTCCTCAAACAGCCAGATAAAACCAGGAGGGTATACGTAGGTGTTACCTCAGCTTGACAGGTTGGGTCTTCTCACATCATTGCTTTTTACTAGAGGATGTGACGCTTTTTAGAAGAAAGGTGCTGCCAAAAGGACCCCCAAACCATGAGAAATTCTGACAAAACCCAAAAGATGCCTGGATGACTAAATAGAAATTTCAAATACTTTCTATTTCCCCCCAACATGAATGGGAACAATGGATGGTCTCCTTTACCCACCTGAATGTGTGGAGAAAATTCAGTGGCATAAAAATTGACACTATTCAAATTCATACTGAAAGGTCATCTAAATAGTAAATCTTGATTTCCCTCCCTCCCAGTCCAGAAATAAGGTTGATTTTAAGACAGCCTCAGAAGACAACTGTATAGAGTTGGGACCAGTTTGTATCCTTCAGGATCATTCATCTTCCTGTAAATGCTCAGGATTTTCAATTCTCAAACTGCTGTTTTGCCATGATCTCATGATCCTGTGCACCAAAGCTGTGACTGTTCCCTCACACACTGGTTTCATTTTGGATCAATACCAACCTACCATCAGTCCATCAGGATGGACAACAATCCGTCCATTTCCTCAGCAAGTACAGTCAGCTCGGGTAACTGTTAGACCACTTTTAGCAACCACATCATGTATTTACTTAGGGGAACAAACAAGAAATAAAAGGTGTTACCTCAGCTTGACAGGTTGGGTCTTCTCACATCATTGCTTTTTACTAGAGGATGTGACGCTTTTTAGAAGAAAGGTGCTGCCAAAAGGACCCCCAAACCATGAGAAATTCTGACAAAACCCAAAAGATGCCTGGATGACTAAATAGAAATTTCAAATACTTTCTATTTCCCCCCAACATGAATGGGAACAATGGATGGTCTCCTTTACCCACCTGAATGTGTGGAGAAAATTCAGTGGCATAAAAATTGACACTATTCAAATTCATACTGAAAGGTCATCTAAATAGTAAATCTTGATTTCCCTCCCTCCCAGTCCAGAAATAAGGTTGATTTTAAGACAGCCTCAGAAGACAACTGTATAGAGTTGGGACCAGTTTGTATCCTTCAGGATCATTCATCTTCCAGTAAATGCTCAGGATTTTCAATTCTCAAACTCCTGTTTTGCCATGATCTCGTGATCCTGTGCACCAAAGCTCTGACTATTCCCTCACACGCTGGTTTCATTTGGAGCAAAACCAACCCACCATCAGTCCATCAGGATGGACAACAATCCGTCCATTTCCTCAGCAAGTACAGTCAGCTCGGGTAACTGTTAGACCACTTTTAGCAACCACATCATGTATTTACTTAGGGGAACAAACAAGAAATAAAATATGCAAGAACTTGGGTGCAGGTTGAAAACTGTGAGCACGCATCCTGGAGGTCCTGAGGTCCCCAGAGTGCCATAAGGTGTCCTAGATCAGTTTATCAGATACACGGTAGTGAAGACAAATAGAAGGGAGGAGCGGAGGGAGTTATGTACACAGGGAGTGCTGCATTAATGGCAGAGAAGTAAATTGCAGATGGAGAAACCTAAGAGAAGGACTGCAAGCTTAGATAAAGGTCACCGAGCTTTTCTTTACCCTTGCAAATGAAACAGGGTCAGAGCTTGCAGTCCTGCACCCTTCTGTGGTTGCTGATAGTTTCACAGTTTTACCACACTTCCAAGCATAAATTTGGCCCTCGTCAACTAGCACGAGGACCTCGGAAAATGTGTGGGTGCCGCTAAGTGGACAGCATGTTACATGGACCTTTCCCATCAGTAGGTTTGGATAAGATTATTCTGTTGGGGATAGGGTCGTGGTGTGGTTTTTGGACCTGGATTCAAGCCGTGTCATGTCTTTTGTCTTCTGGGGCAGAGCACAGTCTCTGGTCTGTTTCATTTCGCCCAAAATACCTGTTGCAGAAAGAGAGGCAGAGCAGAGTGGTCAGGGGTCTTTGGATGCAGGCATCAGCATCCCCTTTTCTGGCTTTGAAGCATGAGATCAGGATAAAACAATCTATCTAAAAGCCAAGCACCAATTCCAATAAGAACTGATTTGGATAGTTTCTGTAGGAGGTCCGATTATGTGATAACACTAGTCTTTTCTTGATTTATAACCTGTAAAACGATCAGTATTCCTGGACAAGACAAAAAAGAAAGTTTGTCAGAAAGGAGTAACAAACCTGCAGAGAAACCATACACGGGTAAATTTAATTTGTGTGCAGATGATAGTTGCCTCCAGGTTGAAGGTAGTTCCATTATTACAGGATGTGGGAGCTAAGTAGAAAATAAGCTGGAGCCTGTGTGTGGGTCATAAATGAACATAAAGTATTTGTCTTCCAGATCTCACCGGTGTTACCAGGAAAAGCCTCACAGTCTTCAATGGCTGTTGAAGCACAAAGAAATGTAATGTTTCTAGTTAAATAAATCACACATATTGTTCTTCATGGATTACTTTTTGTGTTTTGCTGACAGACCAGAGGTTTCATTCACCTTTTTGCAAATGTTTCCTTGCTTTTATGGAGATTGCTGTTTCGTTTTGTGATGTTTTGTGATGTTTTGCGATGTTTTGATTTTGTAGAATCGGGTGGGTTGTGAGAGCAGAGATGGAACTACTGAAATCATCTCATTTTTTTTTGTTTCTTAGTGGGAGGCCCACAGGGAAGAGCGAAAACAAGTTTCCTCAGCCCAGACAAGTTCAGCAGGATAGTGTGAGGTGAGGGCTGAAACTTATTCTCTGATCATCTGCAGGCCATGTCCCTGCTGAGCATAGAGCCCTCATTGTTGGTGGTGTACAAATCCCCCGGGAATCCTCACGCTGGAATTGCATAACCCGCCACTCGGTGTCCAGGAAAACAAATTCACAGAAATGAATGAGGAAACTCTTTGAGAAATATTATTATGGGAATTCTCACGTCCCTGAATCAAACAATGAAAAAAAAAAAAAAAAGTTTTTTGTGTATAGCTTTTTTTTTTTTTTTTTTTTTTTTAACTGTAACATTACTCCAGCCAAGCTGAATGTCACTTTAGGGGGGCAGTCTTTCCATTTCAGCTTATACAGCACATTTTTCCCTTTTTCACAGCAAATAGAATCATAGAATCATAGAATGGTTAGGGTTGGAAGGGACCTCAAAGATCATCTAGTTTTTTTTTTTTTTTTTTGATTGATGGTGGCTTAGCTCTAATCCTTTGTCAGAAGGGACTGACATAAGTCATGGCTGCACCATCAAGACAATGCTCTTACACAGCTGCCTGTGGATCACCCACGTCTGTTCCCCCCCTGACAGACAGACAGACACCCAAAGGCTGGTGTCTGACCCTTGCTTCTTCCTGTGATCCCATCTGACTCTCTGGACGGTGACTCACAGCAACATTTTGGTTCCACCTCCAACCACCTCGCCACTTGAAAGGCCGGGTTCTGGCTTCACTTCCTGGTTTTCTGGGCTAAGTTTAGCTCACGAGAGGCTGCTGTTCTACAAACAGGTAAGATGGAGCTGGGGTTCACCACAGTCGTTAAGGGTGAAGCCAAGGTCACTGACGAACAGCAGGAAATCACCAGCTGAAGGCACAGGCTCCATTAATATAAGAGGTCTACGATGTATGGGAATGTACCTGTAGCTGGTTATACTCACAGAGGATGGATGGATGGATGGATGGATGGATGGATGAATGGATGGATGGATGGATGAATAGATCACAGAATCACAGAATCTTCTAGGTTGGAAGGGACCTTAAAGACCATCTTGTCCAACCGTCAACCTAACTGACAAAAATAGACACCCACACAACAAACAAGGAGCATCATCACTAAACCATACCTCCCAGCACTACATCAACCCGTCTTTTGAACACCTCCAGGGATGGTGCCTCAACCACCTCCCTGAGCAGCCCATTCCAATGCCTGATAACCCTTTCAGTGAAAAATTTTTTCCTAATATCCAGCCTGAACCTACCCTGAAGATGGATGAATAGATGGATGGGTGAACAGATGGATGAATAGATGGATGGACGGATGTACAAGGTGTTCCTCAGAACCAGCATGGCAGCCCAGCTTCCCTTGCCACTCACGCCTTCCCATAAGCACAGGACCCCTAGCTCCTAGCAGCAGAAAGCCTAATGAAGAGTAATTATAAGCTAACATTTGCACACTCCGGCAACTGAGATCTGCATTTTGAAGCACACACATTTCTCCACTCGTCTGCTGAGCTGTGGTTATACAAGTCTCTCTGTACTTTGTTTTTCATTAGACATTTTACCCCTCAAGTAAAGAAGGGAGACAGAGTAAGTAGTAAACAACTACATATGTACTGCATAGAACTGGCAGAAATGATTGATTTTTAAGTAATGATTTAATCAGTTGGCTTTTAAGAGGCAATTACTTAAAGATTTGGAATCTTTATTATTACAAATGTCCCTCTTCCTTGAAGATTCAGTCACGGGGAAAATGAGTATAGAAGAATCCATTATTCCCTCCTTCCCTGGGGCTGCAATTATAATGTTAGTCCAGATAGTACCTATTACCTGCCTGCTTCCTGTTATTTTTGGAATGATCTTAAACAGGGTGACAGTGCTTATTCAGGGTGTGGGAATAGGAAGGTTTTATTTCACCTCTCCAAATATAAACTCTGTATTGAGCCAGTATTTTACATGACAAGCTAAAGGACCGAAAGCCATTGAATTTGATGCGAATCTTACAAGAACGTCAAATAAATTTGGAAGAGACCCTGAAATAACAAGAATACACATCCTGTGGGGATCTGGAGGAGATGTTGCATTTTCATTCCCAGCAGATGCTGTACACCATGTGGCAGTGCTTGCAAACAGCACTTTTTTTCACTTTCTTACCCTCACAAAATATTTACTGTTCACACAGTTAAGTGTGTCAGGTCGTATTAGGCACAGACTATAAATAATCACTTTGCTTACACCTTGCACAAATTGTTTGTTTGAGCATTCTGGTGGAATAAATGTTGTTACATGGAAGCAACACGTTCATCCATTCACCACCTAAAACAGTGTAATTTACTCCTCAAGCCTGGCAAAGCAGAGAAATCACATTTAAACCATACTGAGAGTCTGGCTGTATTTTATTTTTTGCTACTGATGCAAAGTACTGTAAAAGACAACTTTAGTTTCCAATCAGAGAGACAGGAAAGCATAAAGACTAGCAATCTGTTTGGGTAAAACTGAATATGGACCTAGTTTTACAGATTTTGCCCTTACTGAAGGAAATATATACAACCATTTTGACATCCCTCCATTATTATTTTCCTTTCTTTGTGTATACGCCTTTCTCATGGCTACATTTTTGCCTTTCCTTCTCATTTATTTCTTTTTCCCCTGGTTATTTTCAATAGAAAAACATCCCCACAAGACTTCAAGAACTCATTTTGTGCCTTGGAAGCTCAGATCTGGTGTGACTAATTAAGGCTTCTTCTACTTATGGTGGTAAGTAATACAATTTTCTACTATTTCACACATGGCTTAGGATTCCTCTCAGAATGAATGCATGATTTAAAAGACAGGAAAATCAGTTCCTCTGGGTCTGTACCTTAACAGAATTTTCTTTAAAAATATATGGCAGTTGCATTCGGGTTATGAACTGGAAGTTCTAAATCCTGCAAATTTAATGTGCAGCCACATTAAAGGTGTCTGCAGATTCTAGAAATTATTCTTACTTGAACAATGTTCATTTATTTCAGGAGCCTACAGAAGTCATACAGCTCGTACAAATGCAAAACTGCTGTAAGATTAAAACTGGACTTTCAGTACATTGACAGTCTTTATGTTGGTCATAAATATATGTATGTGTTTATGTCCATCTTTGAGACACCACTGTTCTGTTGTTGTTTGCTGTTGTGTGCCAGTCTTGGAGAAAAACCATGCTGTACTCAGTAGGGTATCAATACAGAAAAAAAAAGATGATATTTTTTCCAAAGCGCTTATATCCTGAGACAAGCATTTTTTTGTAGTTGAAGAATAGCTACTTTTCAACATACAAGAAGTTTTTTTTTTTTTTTAAAAAAAATTCAAATCAATGGATCACAAGCTCTTTTTC
The DNA here is from genome assembly GCF_001431845.1 of Calidris pugnax. NCBI lineage: Eukaryota > Metazoa > Chordata > Aves > Charadriiformes > Scolopacidae > Calidris > Calidris pugnax. Next base: position 283,384 of record NW_015090996.1, on the reverse strand, counting down.
CTCTTCTTTTTGAGAGGTGCTCATTTTTCTTGATAAGCACTCAAAGATAATGTGTCAAGTCTGCTTTAAAATACTGGAAAGCGTCATGCCTTTATTCCAAGGTGAAGGAAGTCTTGTACAAGCACACAGGATTTGCTAAGCCCCTATATTTTTGTAAACTGGCAGGCTCCCTCACCAGCCAGGGAAAAAAAAAAATCCGGTACCACACCCCAGTCTCTTTAAGGTCCTTCCCTCAGGCAGAGTTTATTATCTGAAATGCAAACTTTACCAAGCAGCACCACGCTAGGTTATTTCCCCTGACTAAAGCTACCCCCAAGGGCCCCTACAACCAGGAGTCAAGGGATCCAGCTGAATTTCGTGGTCCTTAATGGGACTTGCTCGATGCCTTCACTCTTGGTGAAATGATGGCTTGGGACAAGGTGGTCCCGGTGGTCCTCTCCCACCTCCTAAAAGGGCAGCCTCAGTTATTCGCCTCCTCTTTGCTGTATTTCACTTTTTTTTTTCCTCAATCTTGTGTTTTCACAGATAACATCCATTGACATTTTCTCACTGCCTGAGAACATAGATAAGACATTTTCTATACCTATTACTATCTTTTGTCGCTCAGCTCATGGTTCCTCCAGCAGTAACAGGGTGTCTCTTTAAAATAATTTACTCTGGTGGAACTCAATGTACCCTTTTCCAGTTTTGTTTTACCAAAATCCTCTCCTTTATATGTTCTGTTGGTCTGGTTAGGGTCAAACGGATTCACGAAAGCCAGTGCAATTATCTCTATTGACTTAATGAGAATTGGACCAGGCCCCAAGTGAATTTCTTTAAGAAGATTAGCAGAATTTTTTAGTTGGAGAGCATTCATAAAATTCTGCTGTAGCATTTATTGAGAATGAAATGTGGATTTCCACATGAGCGTGTCTGAATTAACAATGCAATAGGAATATGTTTTGTTTCTTATGCAAATAATGCTCTTACTAATCCTGCTTGCAACTTCTCCTATCATTCCAAACTATCTTTCAACAAAGCTCAGTGACCAATGCAGAGTGCTGGCATTGCAGCATAGTTGTAAATTAGGATCTCAAATTTATGAAACTCAGCAAAGGACTGATGCATCCATCTAATGTTCCACCAGAATAAGGTTTCTGAATGGCAAGTAGATATTAAAATTTATTGCTATGGGGTTAAATTCACTCCTGATTAAATTTCATTGAAGTCACTTTTACCTGCCTTGCCAAATAAATTATACTGATTTAATTCATCCAGTCTTAATGACCGACTATCAATTATTAAACACTGAATAGAAGTAATTTTATTATCTCCTGAATATCCTACCATCAACTTAAGTAATGTGGCTAGACTGTGATTATTTATATTAAATTCTTTTAGACTCCAGGAATAGCTTCTGCCAAGTAAAACAAGCTGCTCCACAAACAGTGAAAGGATGAAACCCAGATTCTTCTGCACTAAATTTGCTGACCTCCGACTACCCTTCCAGCAGTAGAATCATCAAATTGTCTAGGTTGGAAGGGACCTTTAAGATCATCTAGTCCAACCATCAACCTAACTCTGATAAAAACAAAAATCCACATCACTAAACCATGTCTCTAAGCACTATGTCTACCCATCTTTTAAATACCTCCAGGGATGGTGCCTCAACCACTTCCCTGGGCAGCCCATTCCAATGTTTGATAACCCTTTCAGTGTAAAAAAATTTCCTAATTTCCAACCTGAACCTCCCCTGGTGCAACTTGAGGCCATTTCCTCTTGTCCCATTGCCTGTGACTTGAGAGAAGAGACTGACCCCCACCAGAGCTGTCTCTGTGTCTCCATGACACCATCACTAGGCCTATGCTGTGGCTAATGTCAAACTCTGCACATACAGAGGACACCTAACAGTTCATTTTCATATGTTTTTCCAGCTGAGGGAGCACTAATTTGAGTCCCTGTCTTGCATCTCACCATCGAATTTTATGAAGATTGAAGGAATGTTTGAAAACTGTTTTTCCATAAGCCTTGCTTCTATAGAAGTCTGAGAAAAACCCCACTCAGATTACTGAACTGGAAGGAAAATGAACTTAATTCTTGATTTCCATAAGTGATAAAATGAGGGAAGCAAAGACAGTTTGTTGTTGCAGGGGTCTGCTAAATTTGGCTTACACCGCAACATCGCTGTGTCTTTCAGGGAATTCATTGCGTACAAACATAAAAAATTGGTGGACTTCACTGCAAAGATGAAAGTTCACCACATCTCCAATCAGCAACAAAACCACTTAAAGCACATTATAATTTTAAGCATATTTAGCAAAATTTTATGTAGTTAACCTGTCCTCAGAGACAGCTTAGAAAGTGAGACAACAACCTTTTCAGGAGGTTGCTCTTGGAGGCAGAATAATGTCTGTGTAGAACAGTTACATCAGTTAAGCTTCTGACACCAGTATTAAAATATTGATTCATAAGGCCTAAGCTGTCTTTTTTTTTACAAACGGTGCAGAAATGAAAAGTGGGGAGATGAGTGAGTTATCTCCAGTTAAACTGAAATCCTGCCATTCCCCACGAGGTAGCTGCTGCAGCGCCATAAGACCAAAAGCTTACATATTCCTTTTTATTATATACGGTGTACAGAGTAGGGAACATTGGACTGGTACTGTGTTGTTTTTTTTTTTTTAATTGGTATTTCTCCTTTACACTTTGTGGCTAATGTTTTCCTATTATCAAGCCCTCGCATATTTTCAGCACCCACCCAACTCTGTGGTATTACATGTATTTTTTAAAGGTCTGAGTGACAAGTACATTGATATAAGTGAATCATCATTTTGCAGGCATAAAATGTTATCAGATTGGTTTTCAAGTAGATTTATACCCTTAAGACAGTGCATCTGCCATACAAGATTAGCTCATGGAAGATAGGACATTTGTTCTAATAGCAAGTGATAGAATTTTATACTTCAAACATGTGAAGCAAACTAGATAGTGAATGAGCATCTTATTAAGTAGTTCCTGCCTATCAGATAAAATAAACAAAACTGAACTAAAAGGATCTAATTGTGCAAGATTAGGCCAAGTTTCCATTCCCTGCTAGTGTCCAGGACTACATTTGACTCGAGGATACACAAAACACTACCAGATGACAAAGCAAGGAAAGCAAAATAAAAGAACATCTGAAGTGCGTTATTTCCTGTGATTGCAGGATGAATTGCTGTGGGATTCTTCAGTCTGCGGTACAGGAGAATTAATTGGGAGATGAAGAGGGACTTGAGAATTTTATGTACAATTACCTCTTTAAAGTGAATTTTAGGAGGGGAAGAAAACAAAGACTTCAGTCAAAGACCAAAGTATAGTATAGAATGAAGCCACCCACCTCGAGCGCTGTGTTCTGTTTTGGGCCCCTCACCACAAAAAAGACCTTGAGGTGCTGGAGGGGGTCCAGAGAAGGGCAACGGAGCTGGTGAGGGGTCTGGAGCACAAGTCTGGTGAGGAGCAGCTGAGGGAGCTGGGGGTGTTCAGCCTGGAGAAAAGGAGGCTGAGGGGAGACCTTCTCGCTCTCTCCAACTCCCTGAAAGGAGGGTGTAGCCAGGGGGGGTCGGTCTCTTCTCCCAAGGAACAGGCGATGGGACAAGAGGAAATGGCCTCAAGTTGCACCAGGGGAGGGTCAGATTGAATATTAAGAATAATTTTTACACTGAAAGGGTTATCAAGCCTTGGAACAGGCATCCCTGGAGGTATTTAAAAGCCAGGAAGACGTGTTGCTGAAGGACATGTGTTACTGACGGTTTTTGTCAGTGTTAGGTTGATGGCTGGACTTGATGATCTTAAAGGTCCTTTCCAACCTAGCCAATTCTATGATTTCATATTCATCTAATGAATCCCTTCTGCATCCCACAAAGGAAACCGAATCCCAGGCTGCCATCAGTTGGCAGATGGCTGCACAGCCTTGCAGTGTTGGACTCATGGCAACGCTCCACACTCCATGGTACGGAGGGGCAGCTGATTGTCCTCACCACCGGTACGGCTGTACTCAAAATGAGCCTAATGAACACCAAGAAGCTGCAATTTCCCTTTCAGGATACCCCACGGACCCCACGTGTGAGTCTGCACTTCAAAGAAAATGGATACATATTCACTGAGTTTGCCACAGCCCCAATTAATAAAGCAATATCAAATAGAACTTGGAATTTATTCTTCTGCTGGAAGTCTTTGTTGTGTTTTCCATGTGTTAGGCAATTTCCCATCCTCCCCCGCCTCAGGACGGCTTTTTTTTTTAGGTCAATAACCAGAAAGGGCAAAAAAAGTCTCTGAGAGACTAGCAGAGGGAATTTTCTTGACAACATCTTCAGCCTGTTCTGCCCAGCATGTATAGTTGGGTTTGCCAAAGGCAGGTCCCAACAATTTTAAAGTGCAGAACGCAGAAAACAAAATCAGAGTAATTGTAAGATAATTCTCAGAGTTTAACAAGCTGCCTTCTCAACAAACCAACTATAATTATGCCTCCCACAAGCTTACATGTGTCAGCATTTGGTTTTAATTTAAGGTCTATACGAAGAACTCAAAAGTGGAATGTCCCGGTTGGATTTTTATCATGAATGACTTTATCCAGAAAAGTGAGGGACTTTTCAAACTGTACTCGCCTTGCTTTGATTTGCACTCGTAGATGTTTGTGAAATGTTTCTTAATAATATTTTTCAGAATCTGTAGGGATTTTTTTCTACTGAGGCAACAGAAAATGATCACACTGGTGTTACTGGAAGCTTGACTG
>NW_015090996.1:255282-277958 GCF_001431845.1 Calidris pugnax | reverse complement strand
ACAGAAGGTCTTTTTGCTTGGAGCTGCCCCTCAATCAAGTGCTGTGAACATCTTCTGTCCTAAGACCTCATTCCCTGCCTTCAGACATACTGGGTGAAGAAGGAATTGACAGAATTATGACTGAGCAGCAACAGTCCAGAACTCCCTCCTTCCTCCTCAAACAGCCAGATAAAACCAGGAGGGTATACGTAGGTGTTACCTCAGCTTGACAGGTTGGGTCTTCTCACATCATTGCTTTTTACTAGAGGATGTGACGCTTTTTAGAAGAAAGGTGCTGCCAAAAGGACCCCCAAACCATGAGAAATTCTGACAAAACCCAAAAGATGCCTGGATGACTAAATAGAAATTTCAAATACTTTCTATTTCCCCCCAACATGAATGGGAACAATGGATGGTCTCCTTTACCCACCTGAATGTGTGGAGAAAATTCAGTGGCATAAAAATTGACACTATTCAAATTCATACTGAAAGGTCATCTAAATAGTAAATCTTGATTTCCCTCCCTCCCAGTCCAGAAATAAGGTTGATTTTAAGACAGCCTCAGAAGACAACTGTATAGAGTTGGGACCAGTTTGTATCCTTCAGGATCATTCATCTTCCTGTAAATGCTCAGGATTTTCAATTCTCAAACTGCTGTTTTGCCATGATCTCATGATCCTGTGCACCAAAGCTGTGACTGTTCCCTCACACACTGGTTTCATTTTGGATCAATACCAACCTACCATCAGTCCATCAGGATGGACAACAATCCGTCCATTTCCTCAGCAAGTACAGTCAGCTCGGGTAACTGTTAGACCACTTTTAGCAACCACATCATGTATTTACTTAGGGGAACAAACAAGAAATAAAATATGCAAGAACTTGGGTGCAGGTTGAAAACTGTGAGCACGCATCCTGGAGGTCCTGAGGTCCCCAGAGTGCCATAAGGTGTCCTAGATCAGTTTATCAGATACACGGTAGTGAAGACAAATAGAAGGGAGGAGCGGAGGGAGTTATGTACACAGGGAGTGCTGCATTAATGGCAGAGAAGTAAATTGCAGATGGAGAAACCTAAGAGAAGGACTGCAAGCTTAGATAAAGGTCACCGAGCTTTTCTTTACCCTTGCAAATGAAACAGGGTCAGAGCTTGCAGTCCTGCACCCTTCTGTGGTTGCTGATAGTTTCACAGTTTTACCACACTTCCAAGCATAAATTTGGCCCTCGTCAACTAGCACGAGGACCTCGGAAAATGTGTGGGTGCCGCTAAGTGGACAGCATGTTACATGGACCTTTCCCATCAGTAGGTTTGGATAAGATTATTCTGTTGGGGATAGGGTCGTGGTGTGGTTTTTGGACCTGGATTCAAGCCGTGTCATGTCTTTTGTCTTCTGGGGCAGAGCACAGTCTCTGGTCTGTTTCATTTCGCCCAAAATACCTGTTGCAGAAAGAGAGGCAGAGCAGAGTGGTCAGGGGTCTTTGGATGCAGGCATCGACCTCCCCTTTTCTGGCTTTGAAGCATGAGATCAGGATAAAACAATCTATCTAAAAGCCAAGCACCAATTCCAATAAGAACTGATTTGGATAGTTTCTGTAGGAGGTCCGATTATGTGATAACACTAGTCTTTTCTTGATTTATAACCTGTAAAACGATCAGTGTTCCTGGACAAGACAAAAAAGAAAGTTTGTCAGAAAGGAGTAACAAACCTGCAGAGAAACCATACACGGGTAAATTTAATTTGTGTGCAGATGATAGTTGCCTCCAGGTTGAAGGTAGTTCCATTATTACAGGATGTGGGAGCTAAGTAGAAAATAAGCTGGAGCCTGTGTGTGGGTCATAAATGAACATAAAGTATTTGTCTTCCAGATCTCACCGGTGTTACCAGGAAAAGCCTCACAGTCTTCAATGGCTGTTGAAGCACAAAGAAATGTAATGTTTCTAGTTAAATAAATCACACATATTGTTCTTCATGGATTACTTTTTGTGTTTTGCTGACAGACCAGAGGTTTCATTCACCTTTTTGCAAATGTTTCCTTGCTTTTATGGAGATTGCTGTTTCGTTTTGTGATGTTTTGTGATGTTTTGCGATGTTTTGATTTTGTAGAATCGGGTGGGTTGTGAGAGCAGAGATGGAACTACTGAAATCATCTCATTTTTTTTTGTTTCTTAGTGGGAGGCCCACAGGGAAGAGCGAAAACAAGTTTCCTCAGCCCAGACAAGTTCAGCAGGATAGTGTGAGGTGAGGGCTGAAACTTATTCTCTGATCATCTGCAGGCCATGTCCCTGCTGAGCATAGAGCCCTCATTGTTGGTGGTGTACAAATCCCCCGGGAATCCTCACGCTGGAATTGCATAACCCGCCACTCGGTGTCCAGGAAAACAAATTCACAGAAATGAATGAGGAAACTCTTTGAGAAATATTATTATGGGAATTCTCACGTCCCTGAATCAAACAATGAAAAAAAAAAAAAAAAAGTTTTTTGTGTATAGCTCTTCTTTTTTTTTTTTTTTTGATTGATGGTGGCTTAGCTCTAATCCTTTGTCAGAAGGGACTGACATAAGTCATGGCTGCACCATCAAGACAATGCTCTTACACAGCTGCCTGTGGATCACCCACGTCTGTTCCCCCCCTGACAGACAGACAGACACCCAAAGGCTGGTGTCTGACCCTTGCTTCTTCCTGTGATCCCATCTGACTCTCTGGACGGTGACTCACAGCAACATTTTGGTTCCACCTCCAACCACCTCGCCACTTGAAAGGCCGGGTTCTGGCTTCACTTCCTGGTTTTCTGGGCTAAGTTTAGCTCACGAGAGGCTGCTGTTCTACAAACAGGTAAGATGGAGCTGGGGTTCACCACAGTCGTTAAGGGTGAAGCCAAGGTCACTGACGAACAGCAGGAAATCACCAGCTGAAGGCACAGGCTCCATTAATATAAGAGGTCTACGATGTATGGGAATGTACCTGTAGCTGGTTATACTCACAGAGGATGGATGGATGGATGGATGGATGGATGGATGAATGGATGGATGGATGGATGAATAGATCACAGAATCACAGAATCTTCTAGGTTGGAAGGGACCTTAAAGACCATCTTGTCCAACCGTCAACCTAACTGACAAAAATAGACACCCACACAACAAACAAGGAGCATCATCACTAAACCATACCTCCCAGCACTACATCAACCCGTCTTTTGAACACCTCCAGGGATGGTGCCTCAACCACCTCCCTGAGCAGCCCATTCCAATGCCTGATAACCCTTTCAGTGAAAAATTTTTTCCTAATATCCAGCCTGAACCTACCCTGAAGATGGATGAATAGATGGATGGGTGAACAGATGGATGAATAGATGGATGGACGGATGTACAAGGTGTTCCTCAGAACCAGCATGGCAGCCCAGCTTCCCTTGCCACTCACGCCTTCCCATAAGCACAGGACCCCTAGCTCCTAGCAGCAGAAAGCCTAATGAAGAGTAATTATAAGCTAACATTTGCACACTCCGGCAACTGAGATCTGCATTTTGAAGCACACACATTTCTCCACTCGTCTGCTGAGCTGTGGTTATACAAGTCTCTCTGTACTTTGTTTTTCATTAGACATTTTACCCCTCAAGTAAAGAAGGGAGACAGAGTAAGTAGTAAACAACTACATATGTACTGCATAGAACTGGCAGAAATGATTGATTTTTAAGTAATGATTTAATCAGTTGGCTTTTAAGAGGCAATTACTTAAAGATTTGGAATCTTTATTATTACAAATGTCCCTCTTCCTTGAAGATTCAGTCACGGGGAAAATGAGTATAGAAGAATCCATTATTCCCTCCTTCCCTGGGGCTGCAATTATAATGTTAGTCCAGATAGTACCTATTACCTGCCTGCTTCCTGTTATTTTTGGAATGATCTTAAACAGGGTGAAAGTGCTTATTCAGGGTGTGGGAATAGGAAGGTTTTATTTCACCTCTCCAAATATAAACTCTGTATTGAGCCAGTATTTTACATGACAAGCTAAAGGACCGAAAGCCATTGAATTTGATGCGAATCTTACAAGAACGTCAAATAAATTTGGAAGAGACCCTGAAATAACAAGAATACACATCCTGTGGGGATCTGGAGGAGATGTTGCATTTTCATTCCCAGCAGATGCTGTACACCATGTGGCAGTGCTTGCAAACAGCACTTTTTTTCACTTTCTTACCCTCACAAAATATTTACTGTTCACACAGTTAAGTGTGTCAGGTCGTATTAGGCACAGACTATAAATAATCACTTTGCTTACACCTTGCACAAATTGTTTGTTTGAGCATTCTGGTGGAATAAATGTTGTTACATGGAAGCAACACGTTCATCCATTCACCACCTAAAACAGTGTAATTTACTCCTCAAGCCTGGCAAAGCAGAGAAATCACATTTAAACCATACTGAGAGTCTGGCTGTATTTTATTTTTTGCTACTGATGCAAAGTACTGTAAAAGACAACTTTAGTTTCCAATCAGAGAGACAGGAAAGCATAAAGACTAGCAATCTGTTTGGGTAAAACTGAATATGGACCTAGTTTTACAGATTTTGCCCTTACTGAAGGAAATATATACAACCATTTTGACATCCCTCCATTATTATTTTCCTTTCTTTGTGTATACGCCTTTCTCATGGCTACATTTTTGCCTTTCCTTCTCATTTATTTCTTTTTCCCCTGGTTATTTTCAATAGAAAAACATCCCCACAAGACTTCAAGAACTCATTTTGTGCCTTGGAAGCTCAGATCTGGTGTGACTAATTAAGGCTTCTTCTACTTATGGTGGTAAGTAATACAATTTTCTACTATTTCACACATGGCTTAGGATTCCTCTCAGAATGAATGCATGATTTAAAAGACAGGAAAATCAGTTCCTCTGGGTCTGTACCTTAACAGAATTTTCTTTAAAAATATATGGCAGTTGCATTCGGGTTATGAACTGGAAGTTCTAAATCCTGCAAATTTAATGTGCAGCCACATTAAAGGTGTCTGCAGATTCTAGAAATTATTCTTACTTGAACAATGTTCATTTATTTCAGGAGCCTACAGAAGTCATACAGCTCGTACAAATGCAAAACTGCTGTAAGATTAAAACTGGACTTTCAGTACATTGACAGTCTTTATGTTGGTCATAAATATATGTATGTGTTTATGTCCATCTTTGAGACACCACTGTTCTGTTGTTGTTTGCTGTTGTGTGCCAGTCTTGGAGAAAAACCATGCTGTACTCAGTAGGGTATCAATACAGAAAAAAAAAGATGATATTTTTTCCAAAGCGCTTATATCCTGAGACAAGCATTTTTTTGTAGTTGAAGAATAGCTACTTTTCAACATACAAGAAGTTTTTTTTTTTTTTTAAAAAAAATTCAAATCAATGGATCACAAGCTCTTTTTCCTCTTCTTTTTGAGAGGTGCTCATTTTTCTTGATAAGCACTCAAAGATAATGTGTCAAGTCTGCTTTAAAATGCTGGAAAGCGTCATGCCTTTATTCCAAGGTGAAGGAAGTCTTGTACAAGCACACAGGATTTGCTAAGCCCCTATATTTTTGTAAACTGGCAGGCTCCCTCACCAGCCAGGGAAAAAAAAAAAATCCGGTACCACACCCCAGTCTCTTTAAGGTCCTTCCCTCAGGCAGAGTTTATTATCTGAAATGCAAACTTTACCAAGCAGCACCACGCTAGGTTATTTCCCCTGACTAAAGCTACCCCCAAGGGCCCCTACAACCAGGAGTCAAGGGATCCAGCTGAATTTCGTGGTCCTTAATGGGACTTGCTCGATGCCTTCACTCTTGGTGAAATGATGGCTTGGGACAAGGTGGTCCCAGTGGTCCTCTCCCACCTCTCAAAAGGGCAGCCTCAGTTATTTGCCTCCTCTTTGCTATGTTTCACTTTTAATGATGGCTTGGGACAAGGTGGTCCCGGTGGTCCTCTCCCACCTCCTAAAAGGGCAGCCTCAGTTATTCGCCTCCTCTTTGCTGTATTTCACTTTTTTTTTTCCTCAATCTTGTGTTTTCACAGATAACATCCATTGACATTTTCTCACTGCCTGAGAACATAGATAAGACATTTTCTATACCTATTATTATCTTTTGTCGCTCAGCTCATGGTTCCTCCAGCAGTAACAGGGTGTCTCTTTAAAATAATTTACTCTGGTGGAACTCAATGTACCCTTTTCCAGTTTTGTTTTACCAAAATCCTCTCCTTTATATGTTCTGTTGGTCTGGTTAGGGTCAAACGGATTCACGAAAGCCAGTGCAATTATCTCTATTGACTTAATGAGAATTGGACCAGGCCCCAAGTGAATTTCTTTAAGAAGATTAGCAGAATTTTTTAGTTGGAGAGCATTCATAAAATTCTGCTGTAGCATTTATTGAGAATGAAATGTGGATTTCCACATGAGCGTGTCTGAATTAACAATGCAATAGGAATATGTTTTGTTTCTTATGCAAATAATGCTCTTACTAATCCTGCTTGCAACTTCTCCTATCATTCCAAACTATCTTTCAACAAAGCTCAGTGACCAATGCAGAGTGCTGGCATTGCAGCATAGTTGTAAATTAGGATCTCAAATTTATGAAACTCAGCAAAGGACTGATGCATCCATCTAATGTTCCACCAGAATAAGGTTTCTGAATGGCAAGTAGATATTAAAATTTATTGCTATGGGGTTAAATTCACTCCTGATTAAATTTCATTGAAGTCACTTTTACCTGCCTTGCCAAATAAATTATACTGATTTAATTCATCCAGTCTTAATGACCGACTATCAATTATTAAACACTGAATAGAAGTAATTTTATTATCTCCTGAATATCCTACCATCAACTTAAGTAATGTGGCTAGACTGTGATTATTTATATTAAATTCTTTTAGACTCCAGGAATAGCTTCTGCCAAGTAAAACAAGCTGCTCCACAAACAGTGAAAGGATGAAACCCAGATTCTTCTGCACTAAATTTGCTGACCTCCGACTACCCTTCCAGCAGTAGAATCATCAAATTGTCTAGGTTGGAAGGGACCTTTAAGATCATCTAGTCCAATCATCAACCTAACTCTGATAAAAACAAAAATCCACATCACTAAACCATGTCACTAAGCACTACATCTACCCATCTTTTAAATACCTCCAGGGATGGTGCCTCAACCACTTCCCTGGGCAGCCCATTCCAATGTGCAATAACCCTTTCAGTGTAAAAAATTTCCTAATATCCAACCTAAATCTCCCCTGGTGCAACTTGAGGCCATTTCCTCTTGTCCCATTGACTGTGACTTGGGAGAAGAGACCGATCCCCACCTCTCTACAACCTCCTTTGAGGTTGTAGAGAGTAACCAGAGCTGTCTCTGTGTCTCCATGACACCATCACTGGGCCTATGCTGTGGCTAATGTCAAACTCTGCACATACAGAGGACACCTAACAGTTCATTTTCATATGTTTTTCCAGCTGTGGGAGCACTAATTTGAGTCCCTCTCTTGCATCTCACCATTGAATTTTATGAAGATTGAAGGAATGTTTGAAAACTGTTTTTCCATAAGCCTTGCTTCTATAGAAGTCTGAGAAACACCCCACTCAGATTACTGAACTGGAAGGAAAATGAACTTAATTCTTGATTTCCATAAGTGATAAAATGAGGGAAGCAAAGACAGTTTGTTGTTGCAGGGGTCTGCTAAATTTGGCTTACACCGCAACATCGCTGTGTCTTTCAGGGAATTCATTGCGTACAAACATAAAAAATTGGTGGACTTCACTACAAAGATGAAAGTTCACCACATCTCCAATCAGCAACAAAACCACTTAAAGCACATTATAATTTTAAGCATATTTAGCAAAATTTTATGTAGTTAACCTGTCCTCAGAGACAGCTTAGAAAGTGAGACAACAACCTTTTCAGGAGGTTGCTCTTGGAGGCAGAATAATGTCTGTGTAGAACAGTTACATCAGTTAAGCTTCTGACACCAGTATTAAAATATTGATTCATAAGGCCTAAGCTGTCTTTTTTTTTACAAACGGTGCAGAAATGAAAAGTGGGGAGATGAGTGAGTTATCTCCAGTTAAACTGAAATCCTGCCATTCCCCACGAGGTAGCTGCTGCAGCGCCATAAGATCCTGCCATCCCCACGAGGTAGCTGCTGCAGCACCATAAGACCAAAAGCTTACATATTCCTTTTTATTATGTACAGTGTACAGAGTAAGGAACATTGGACTGGTACTGTGTTGTTGTTTTTTTTTTAATTGGTATTTCTCCTTTACACTTTGTGGCTAATGTTTTCCTATTATCAAGGCCTTGCATATTTTCAGCACCCACCCAACTCTGTGGTATTACATGTATTTTTTAAAGGTCTGAGTGACAAGTACATTGATATAAGTGAATCATCATTTTGCAGGCATAAAATGTTATCAGATTGGTTTTCAAGTAGATTTATACCCTTAAGACAGTGCATCTGCCATACAAGATTAGCTCATGGAAGATAGGACATTTGTTCTAATAGCAAGTGATAGAATTTTATACTTCAAACATGTGAAGCAAACTAGATAGTAAATGAGCATCTTATTAAGTAGTTCCTGCCTATCAGATAAAATAAACAAAACTGAACTAAAAGGATCTAATTGTGCAAGATTAGGCCAAGTTTCCATTCCCTGCTAGTGTCCAGGACTACATTTGACTCGAGGATACACAAAACACTACCAGATGACAAAGCAAGGAAAGCAAAATAAAAGAACATCTGAAGTGCGTTATTTCCTGTGATTGCAGGATGAATTGCTGTGGGATTCTTCAGTCTGCGGTACAGGAGAATTAATTGGGAGATGAAGAGGGACTTGAGAATTTTATGTACAATTACCTCTTTAAAGTGAATTTTAGGAGGGGAAGAAAACAAAGACTTCAGTCAAAGACCAAAGTATAGTATAGAATGAAGCCACCCACCTCGAGCGCTGTGTTCTGTTTTGGGCCCCTCACCACAAAAAAGACCTTGAGGTGCTGGAGGGGGTCCAGAGAAGGGCAACGGAGCTGGTGAGGGGTCTGGAGCACAAGTCTGGTGAGGAGCAGCTGAGGGAGCTGGGGGTGTTCAGCCTGGAGAAAAGGAGGCTGAGGGGAGACCTTCTCGCTCTCTCCAACTCCCTGAAAGGAGGGTGTAGCCAGGGGGGGTCGGTCTCTTCTCCCAAGGAACAGGCGATGGGACAAGAGGAAATGGCCTCAAGTTGCACCAGGGGAGGGTCAGATTGAATATTAAGAATAATTTTTACACTGAAAGGGTTATCAAGCCTTGGAACAGGCATCCCTGGAGGTATTTAAAAGCCAGGAAGACGTGTTGCTGAAGGACATGTGTTACCATCCCTGGAGGTATTTAAAAGCCAGGAAGATGTGTTGCTGAAGGACATGTGTTACTGATGGTTTTTGTCAGTGTTAGGTTGATGGCTGGACTTGATGATCTTAAAGGTCCTTTCCAACCTAGCCAATTCTATGATTTCATATTCATCTAATGAATCCCTTCTGCATCCCACAAAGGAAACCGAATCCCAGGCTGCCATCAGTTGGCAGATGGCTGCACAGCCTTGCAGTGTTGGACTCATGGCAACGCTCCACACTCCATGGTACGGAGGGGCAGCTGATTGTCCTCACCACCGGTACGGCTGTACTCAAAATGAGCCTAATGAACACCAAGAAGCTGCAATTTCCCTTTCAGGATACCCCACGGACCCCACGTGTGAGTCTGCACTTCAAAGAAAATGGATACATATTCACTGAGTTTGCCACAGCCCCAATTAATAAAGCAATATCAAATAGAACTTGGAATTTATTCTTCTGCTGGAAGTCTTTGTTGTGTTTTCCATGTGTTAGGCAATTTCCCATCCTCCCCCGCCTCAGGACGGCTTTTTTTTTTAGGTCAATAACCAGAAAGGGCAAAAAAAGTCTCTGAGAGACTAGCAGAGGGAATTTTCTTGACAACATCTTCAGCCTGTTCTGCCCAGCATGTATAGTTGGGTTTGCCAAAGGCAGGTCCCAACAATTTTAAAGTGCAGAACGCAGAAAACAAAATCAGAGTAATTGTAAGATAATTCTCAGAGTTTAACAAGCTGCCTTCTCAACAAACCAACTATAATTATGCCTCCCACAAGCTTACATGTGTCAGCATTTGGTTTTAATTTAAGGTCTATACGAAGAACTCAAAAGTGGAATGTCCCGGTTGGATTTTTATCATGAATGACTTTATCCAGAAAAGTGAGGGACTTTTCAAACTGTACTCGCCTTGCTTTGATTTGCACTCGTAGATGTTTGTGAAATGTTTCTTAATAATATTTTTCAGAATCTGTAGGGATTTTTTTCTACTGAGGCAACAGAAAATGATCACACTGGTGTTACTGGAAGCTTGACTGCATCCCTGTGTTCAATAAATACACCTCACCACAGACGTATTGGGGAAGACATAGTTTATGGTAGTAGCCAGGATCCATGACAAGCTTTTCAAAGTGCTTGCTAAATTGATGTGTACAATCATATACAACAGAATGTTGCCACTACATATACATATATGTCATTATTATAGGCTTTAGCACAGACACGTGCATCATATTCAATGAGTCATCATGACAGCCTTCTGTTTTGTCTCTTTACACAGACACGTGCATCATATTCAATGAGTCATAATGACAGCCTTCTGTTTTGTCTCTTCTTTATGTCTGTAGTTCTCATTAATTGATCCCGTCAGTCACCTGTGACAATTAAAAGTAGATTGAATCACTACCATGAAGATTTCCACACCTTGCAGAACTTTTATATAGATTTTAAATATTTACTGTGATCGCGTTTAAGTATTCTTGTCATCTGCACAAGCATCTAAACCGTTTGAATCCTGCTAAGTTTTTGGCCTTGATCATTTCTTCTGGCAGTGAATTTTACAGTCTGATTCTGTAATTCACCTTCATCAGTTTAAAATTTGCTTTCTTTCAATTTCAAGGAATTTCCTCTTTTACTATCAGGGGAAAAACTATGGTTATTTACAAGCCATTCCCTAGTATACACTTTGGTCATGTCCCACCCACTTGATACATCTCCTCTGTAAGACAAATTCTTAATCCTTTTAATCTTTCTTCATGTAAGAAATTTCCCATACCCCTGATGATTCTCATTACTTCTCTCACACTGTATCAACAATATACTTCATCGACCTAGAAGAAGTGAATGCCAATCTCTGTTGTGATCATATCTTATTTTTCTTTAATTTGCATTCGGTGGTAAAAACAATGGATCAGGGATTTTCAGTGAGTGCCTGACAGTGGCTACAGCTGAGAGCCAGCAGGGAGGCCACAGGATGACAGGAGAATTTGGGATAACACCCAAAGTGTTTCGGGAAGTATAGACATAGCTAAAGCCCACTTTGGCTACAGCTGAGAGCCAGCAGGGAGGCCATGGGATAACAGGGGAATTTGGGATAACACCCAAAGTGTTTCAGGAAGTATAGACATAGCTAAAGCCACTGAAATATTTTATTCCTTATTTTAATGGTAACTTTACGTATTTGTGAGGAACACAAATGGCTCATATTAAACCACCCAAATAAGCCACTTTTCCAGATCAAATTGCCATTACTGTACCTATTCATCTAACTTAGCTAGATCCTGTTGAAATTGTACAAGGTCTTGACTAAGATAAATCACTAACTCACATGCAAAACTCGTTGATCTGCAAACTGATCCATTCTCAAAGAAATAATAAATATATTTAACAAGCTCATTCAAACTGTGGAAAATTGGAGACATTTGCTATTTACCATATGTACAAAATAATAATTTATTAATACACCTCATGTTCTGACTCCTAAATCAGCTTCTGATCTCGATGGTGTCATTTTAAACAAAACCAGACATGTATGTATTGGTTGCAGTTCTTTTGATCCAGTCAGACCATTTATCAGCTGGAAAAGTGCTTAGTGACATTGATAATATCTATATTTTAAAACATAACACTCGCACTGCATAGTGTGGTATAACATCTGGAATTATGCTGGTTTTTTTCCCCAGACCATGTCTTGTTTAACTTTGGTTTAAAAGGAAAAGAGTATTGAAACAGACTGAATATTTTTTAACTAAGAACCTTAAAACTACTAAAAAGCTGGGTAACTTCAAGAAGAAATAACACCATTCAAAAGACTTTCTGCTTAGCCAAAAGAAATTATTGAATATTTTATTAATTGTTTCATACTGTTAAAAAAAAAACACCCTAATATTGCTGGGGCTGGGAGTGCCCAGTAGACTGCTGAAAAAAATAGGATTACTCGTGATGCTGCCAGCCTGATTAAGACTGGTGGTTCTTTGTTCACTTCTTCATGAATGTAGCTTAAAGTAATATATAACCTCATTGGGCAGAAAGGAAATGAACGCTCATAGCGCTCACCAGAAGCGGCCTGGTTAGTCATTCCTCTGTCCGAGGTGGTGGAGCCAGACTAACGAGGTTCTCTGATGCTGCTTTAATTGCTGCTGAAGAAATAATGTTTAGTTATAGACTGTTTTGCTGTCAGATTAATACTTTCATGAACGTTGCACTCACTTACAAATAGCACTAACTGAGGTATAGCTAAGGCTTGAGGACTAAAGCTTATTATTTCTTGAACACCTTTCCCTAAAACATTTACAAAGGTCTCACAAAGACAGGCAAGAAATGATCACAGTGTATTTATGACCCTCTGAAGATACTGCTGTAATATGAAATAATTGCGTTTCTCTATGAAATTGTTATTCTTGTTTGTGTTTTTTTTTTCTCCCGTATTCATATGAAATAACCTACTACACTTGCAGAAAAATAGCAGCCTTCCAAGTTCACTGTTAATGCCATGAAAAGACTATGTAGTTTATCATCTCCTACACTGCCCTTAGATCATCTTTATATTTTTACAACTACCATTTCTTTTCTTTTTTAAAAATATTTATTTTGAAGTCTTGAAAACAATGTTACATTTGAACATCGAGCAAATGAAATGTGGGTCATATCCGCAGAGGCCACAGCCATTGAGAACTGAGATGACATATTAAATGTGAATGTAAAATTCAACCATGAAAAAATGATTATTTGATAAGCAGCCGGTGACTTGTGTAAAAAGCATGAATAGGAAGGATGAAAGAAACATCATTGCAATAGGATGATCGGGTGTGAAATGAGAAATGTCACTACCTGAAATAAAAAAAAGTGCTAAAGTTACGTGATTAAGATTTCCTGGAGTTTGTAAAATTTTCCAAATGGGAACTAAGTAATTTTGGAGGAGGGATAGAGTGTCATTTCCAAGGTAAATCTGCTGGAGGCAGACAGGCAGGTCACTGGGAGGGCCGTAGTTCTACAGTGTCTTAAGTGACTTCACTGAAGGCTCAGCCCATGCTGGAATCAGGTTTTGAATTTAGAATTGTGTTGCTTTGGCTTTGTAAAACTGAATCATAATGTACGATAGCAATTCTTCACTTTTGTATCTTTGCCCCGTATCAAGAGATTGGGAGAGATAAGGATCAACACAACCTCTGCCAAACCTCTGCTGCAGAGAACATTTGGGTGACTAAAGGTCAACAGGACACCAGCATTGAATTAGAAATCCTCGTTTCCAAATCTATTTTAATCTTAGCACTGTATGAAAGACATTACACAGACCCTAAGTTTGTACAGCTGCATGTGCTGTGCTGTACAAATTAGTTAGAAATATGCAAATAACACAAGGTAACAATCTGCACATTTGCATACAGTTTGTATACGAACACAAACTTTGGTTTATGTTTAACACACCCTGCCTCTGGCGGTGACCAGGAAGGATGCGGAGTGGCAGACAGTGACAGTTTGGGCATGTGGGCCAGGATGAGACAATGGTTTGGTGGCAGTTACAAAACCAGGGTCTGTGGTGTTTGCAGGGACGTGTGGCTGCGCGGTGGGATATGGGGGGGACACCTGGGGCATGCAGGTGGCTGGATTTCTGGTGTTGCCAAGACTGGATAAAAAGGTGGTAAAGAAAGTATTGAAAGTCTTGAAGGTGGAGACATCCGACTTGAGATTAACAGGATTGTCAGCCTAGCAGGTCCTGGGCATGTAGAGGAAGGCAGGTTCCTGGGGAAGAGCTGGGCTGGAGCATGTAGGAGCAGTGGTCAGAGCTGGAGCTCAGCAGGGAGCACTGGCAGGGCCTGTCTCCCACCTCCCTCTGCCACCAAAGCTCAGTCTTCTCTGCTTGCCCTTCTGCCTCTGACCCAGCAAGAGGAGTAGCTGCCCATTAGCAATGCTAATTAATACCATTTGCATTTACCTGCAGCCAGCTCATTTAATCCCAGCCCCTAGTCAGTCAGTCGCTGGACTGGAATGGCTACTGGTCACCACCAAGCCAGGCCAATTTGAGCTCTTTCAGATTCAGAATGGAAAAAAACCCTTTTCCTTCATGTCAAAGCCTTTTAAATTCTGTGCCTGTGGTGGTACACAAATACAGAAATAGTACCTTAAGAGTGTGTTTAAATGAGCATATCTGTTACGGCTTGAGAAAACCCATAACAATCTATTGTCATTAAGACAATTATTCTATCACCCAATGACCCCTCCCCACCCGGAAAGGGGGACTCGGAGAACACAAAGAAGCACAAGGGTTGAGATATAAATAGATTTAATAGACTAAGACTAAATAATTAACAATAATACTAAAGAACCAGTATTAATCCCGATACTGATATAAAATATACAGGAATTCTATCAGCCAATTCTATCGGGGGGAAGCTGTGCACTCCCAGCAGGGACAGCAAATGGCGGACACTGACAGCAAAATGGCCTCAGGAGGAAGGGAAGGCCTCAGGGCTCCGGCACCGGGGCAAGGAGTTGTCTGGACCCACCACCATCAAGGGAGAGAGAGCTACGCAGCAAACTTTTCTAATTTATATTGAATGTGACGTTCATGGCATGAAATAATCCTGTTGACCAGCCTGGGTCAAATGCCCAGGCCTTGCTCCTCCTTGTCCCTGCACCTGGCAAGGCTCGAAAACACTAAAACCTTGAATCCCACAGAGCCTGGCTGGCTATAAAGTAGGTATTTTCAGAAATTCAGACACTAGAGTCTTCTAAAAGTGCAATTTTCCCCAGCATTAGAAGAAACGTTAGTCCTGTGTCTCTCAACCCAGGACAATACCCTTCAGTGAACTTGGGCCAACCCAGAACGCTACACTGTCCTCAACAGAATTATGTTTTGAGCAATCTTAAATATGTTTGCTTACACATCCCTGGCTGTGTTTAAGGGACGTTTAGATGCGGTACTGAGGGATATGGTGTAGGGGAGGACTTTGTAGAGTAGGGTAGACGGTTGGACTCGATGATCCCAAGGGTCTTTTCCAACCTGAACGATTCTATGATTCTATATGTGCACAGATGGCTGTAGGAGTTTAGTGTATTTTAAGCCTGGCGTGTGAATAAGGATGTAGAAATGAGGGTTACACCTCCAATGCCAAGACTGCACCCAATGGTAGGATGGAGCCCATGGCAAGCTTGGTAGCGGGGTGGCTAGAAGCTGGAACTCTCAGTGTTGGCCACAGGACTGCAAGGACAAGGGTGTTTCCCTGTCTTGGGAGGTGGATCATAGAATCATCTTGTATTGAGGTGCCCAAAACTGGACACAATACTCGAGGTGTGGCCTCACCAGTGCTGAGTACAGGGGCACAATCACCTCCCTACTTCTGCTGGTCACACTATTTTTGATACAAGCCAGAATGCCATTGGCTTTCTTGGCCACCTGGGCACACAGCCGGCTCATATTCAGCCGTTTGTCAACTAGAACCCCCAGGTCTCTTTCTTCCAGGCAGCTCCAGCCACACTTCCCCGAGCCTGTAGCGCTGCATGGGGTTATTGTGGCCCAAGTGCAGGACCTTGCACTTGCCCTTTTTCACTGAATTTTCACTGAATTTTAGAGTTGGAAGGGACCATAGAGATCATCTAGTCCAACTCCCCTGCTGAAGCAGGATTGCCTAGAGCTAGAGCATGTTACTCAGGACTGCATCCAGGCGGGTCTTGAAAATCTCCAAGGAAGGGGACTCCACAACCTCCCTGGGCAGCCTGTTCCAGGGCTCTGTCACCCTCACTGTGAAGAAGTTTCTCCTCATATTTGAGTGGAACCTCTTATGTTCCAACTTGTGCCCGAAAATGGATACATATTCACTGAGTTTGCCACAGCCCCAATTAATAAAGCAATATCAAATAGAACTTGGAATTTATTCTTCTGCTGGAAGTCTTTGTTGTGTTTTCCATGTGTTAGGCAATTTCCCATCCTCCCCCGCCTCAGGACGGCTTTTTTTTTTAGGTCAATAACCAGAAAGGGCAAAAAAAGTCTCTGAGAGACTAGCAGAGGGAATTTTCTTGACAACATCTTCAGCCTGTTCTGCCCAGCATGTATAGTTGGGTTTGCCAAAGGCAGGTCCCAACAATTTTAAAGTGCAGAACGCAGAAAACAAAATCAGAGTAATTGTAAGATAATTCTCAGAGTTTAACAAGCTGCCTTCTCAACAAACCAACTATAATTATGCCTCCCACAAGCTTACATGTGTCAGCATTTGGTTTTAATTTAAGGTCTATACGAAGAACTCAAAAGTGGAATGTCCCGGTTGGATTTTTATCATGAATGACTTTATCCAGAAAAGTGAGGGACTTTTCAAACTGTACTCGCCTTGCTTTGATTTGCACTCGTAGATGTTTGTGAAATGTTTCTTAATAATATTTTTCAGAATCTGTAGGGATTTTTTTCTACTGAGGCAACAGAAAATGATCACACTGGTGTTACTGGAAGCTTGACTGCATCCCTGTGTTCAATAAATACACCTCACCACAGACGTATTGGGGAAGACATAGTTTATGGTAGTAGCCAGGATCCATGACAAGCTTTTCAAAGTGCTTGCTAAATTGATGTGTACAATCATATACAACAGAATGCTGCCACTACATATACATATATGTCATTATTATAGGCTTTAGCACAGACACGTGCATCATATTCAATGAGTCATCATGACAGCCTTCTGTTTTGTCTCTTTACGTCTGTAGTTCTCATTAATTGATCCCGTCAGTCACCTGTGACAATTAAAAGTAGATTGAATCACTACCATGAAGATTTCCACACCTTGCAGAACTTTTATATAGATTTTAAATATTTACTGTGATCGCGTTTAAGTATTCTTGTCATCTGCACAAGCATCTAAACCGTTTGAATCCTGCTAAGTTTTTGGCCTTGATCATTTCTTCTGGCAGTGAATTTTACAGTCTGATTCTGTAATTCACCTTCATCAGTTTAAAATTTGCTTTCTTTCAATTTCAAGGAATTTCCTCTTTTACTATCAGGGGAAAAACTATGGTTATTTACAAGCCATTCCCTAGTATACACTTTGGTCATGTCCCACCCACTTGATACATCTCCTCTGTAAGACAAATTCTTAATCCTTTTAATCTTTCTTCATGTAAGAAATTTCCCATACCCCTGATGATTCTCATTACTTCTCTCACACTGTATCAACAATATACTTCATCGACCCAGAAGAAGTGAATGGCAATCTCTGTTGTGATCATATCTTATTTTTCTTTAATTTGCGTTCGGTGGTAAAAACAATGGATCAGGGATTTTCAGTGAGTGCCTGACAGTGGCTACAGCTGAGAGCCAGCAGGGAGGCCACAGGATGACAGGAGAATTTGGGATAACACCCAAAGTGTTTCGGGAAGTATAGACATAGCTAAAGCCCACTTAAATATTTTATTCCTTATTTTAATGGTAACTTTACGTATTTGTGAGGAACACAAATGGCTCATATTAAACCACCCAAATAAGCCACTTTTCCAGATCAAATTGCCATTACTGTACCTATTCATCTAACTTAGCTAGATCCTGTTGAAATTGTACAAGGTCTTGACTAAGATAAATCACTAACTCACATGCAAAACTCGTTGATCTGCAAACTGATCCATTCTCAAAGAAATAATAAATATATTTAACAAGCTCATTCAAACTGTGGAAAATTGGAGACATTTGCTATTTACCATATGTACAAAATAATAATTTATTAATACACCTCATGTTCTGACTCCTAAATCAGCTTCTGATCTCGATGGTGTCATTTTAAACAAAACCAGACATGTATGTATTGGTTGCAGTTCTTTTGATCCAGTCAGACCATTTATCAGCTGGAAAAGTGCTTAGTGACATTGATAATATCTATATTTTAAAACATAACACTCGCACTGCATAGTGTGGTATAACATCTGGAATTATGCTGGTTTTTTTCCCCAGACCATGTCTTGTTTAACTTTGGTTTAAAAGGAAAAGAGTATTGAAACAGACTGAATATTTTTTAACTAAGAACCTTAAAACTACTAAAAAGCTGGGTAACTTCAAGAAGAAATAACACCATTCAAAAGACTTTCTGCTTAGCCAAAAGAAATTATTGAATATTTTATTAATTGTTTCATACTGTTAAAAAAAAAACACCCTAATATTGCTGGGGCTGGGAGTGCCCAGTAGACTGCTGAAAAAAATAGGATTACTCGTGATGCTGCCAGCCTGATTAAGACTGGTGGTTCTTTGTTCACTTCTTCATGAATGTAGCTTAAAGTAATATATAACCTCATTGGGCAGAAAGGAAATGAACGCTCATAGCGCTCACCAGAAGCGGCCTGGTTAGTCATTCCTCTGTCCGAGGTGGTGGAGCCAGACTAACGAGGTTCTCTGATGCTGCTTTAATTGCTGCTGAAGAAATAATGTTTAGTTATAGACTGTTTTGCTGTCAGATTAATACTTTCATGAACGTTGCACTCACTTACAAATAGCACTAACTGAGGTATAGCTAAGGCTTGAGGACTAAAGCTTATTATTTCTTGAACACCTTTCCCTAAAACATTTACAAAGGTCTCACAAAGACAGGCAAGAAATGATCACAGTGTATTTATGACCCTCTGAAGATACTGCTGTAATATGAAATAATTGCGTTTCTCTATGAAATTGTTATTCTTGTTTGTGTTTTTTTTTTCTCCCGTATTCATATGAAATAACCTACTACACTTGCAGAAAAATAGCAGCCTTCCAAGTTCACTGTTAATGCCATGAAAAGACTATGTAGTTTATCATCTCCTACACTGCCCTTAGATCATCTTTATATTTTTACAACTACCATTTCTTTTCTTTTTTAAAAATATTTATTTTGAAGTCTTGAAAACAATGTTACATTTGAACATCGAGCAAATGAAATGTGGGTCATATCCGCAGAGGCCACAGCCATTGAGAACTGAGATGACATATTAAATGTGAATGTAAAATTCAACCATGAAAAAATGATTATTTGATAAGCAGCTGGTGACTTGTATAAAAAGCATGAATAGGAAGGATGAAAGAAACATCATTGCAATAGGATGATCAGGTGTGAAATGAGAAATGTCACTACCTGAAATAAAAAAAAGTGCTAAAGTTACGTGATTAAGATTTCCTGGAGTTTGTAAAATTTTCCAAATGGGAACTAAGTAATTTTGGAGGAGGGATAGAGTGTCATTTCCAAGGTAAATCTGCTGGAGGCAGACAGGCAGGTCACTGGGAGGGCCGTAGTTCTACAGTGTCTTAAGTGACTTCACTGAAGGCTCAGCCCATGCTGGAATCAGGTTTTGAATTTAGAATTGTGTTGCTTTGGCTTTGTAAAACTGAATCATAATGTACGATAGCAATTCTTCACTTTTGTATCTTTGCCCCGTATCAAGAGATTGGGAGAGATAAGGATCAACACAACCTCTGCCAAACCTCTGCTGCAGAGAACATTTGGGTGACTAAAGGTCAACAGGACACCAGCATTGAATTAGAAATCCTCGTTTCCAAATCTATTTTAATCTTAGCACTGTATGAAAGACATTACACAGACCCTAAGTTTGTACAGCTGCATGTGCTGTGCTGTACAAATTAGTTAGAAATATGCAAATAACACAAGGTAACAATCTGCACATTTGCATACAGTTTGTATACGAACACAAACTTTGGTTTATGTTTAACACACCCTGCCTCTGGCGGTGACCAGGAAGGATGCGGAGTGGCAGACAGTGACAGTTTGGGCATGTGGGCCAGGATGAGACAATGGTTTGGTGGCAGTTACAAAACCAGGGTCTGTGGTGTTTGCAGGGACGTGTGGCTGCGCGGTGGGATATGGGGGGGACACCTGGGGCATGCAGGTGGCTGGATTTCTGGTGTTGCCAAGACTGGATAAAAAGGTGGTAAAGAAAGTATTGAAAGTCTTGAAGGTGGAGACATCCGACTTGAGATTAACAGGATTGTCAGCCTAGCAGGTCCTGGGCATGTAGAGGAAGGCAGGTTCCTGGGGAAGAGCTGGGCTGGAGCATGTAGGAGCAGTGGTCAGAGCTGGAGCTCAGCAGGAAGCATTGGCAGGGCTCGTGAACAGGGGTCTGTCTCCCACCTCCCTCCGTCACCAAAGCTCAGTCTTCTCTGCTTGCCCTTCTGCCTTGACCCAGCAAGAGGAGTAGCTGCCCATTAGCAATGCTAATTAATACCATTTGCATTTACCTGCAGCCAGCTCATTTAATCCCAGCCCCTAGTCAGTCAGTCGCTGGACTGGAATGGCTACTGGTCACCACCAAGCCAGGCCAATTTGAGCTCTTTCAGATTCAGAATGGAAAAAAACCCTTTTCCTTCATGTCAAAGCCTTTTAAATTCTGTGCCTGTGGTGGTACACAAATACAGAAATAGTACCTTAAGAGTGTGTTTAAATGAGCATATCTGTTACGGCTTGAGAAAACCCATAACAATCTATTGTCATTAAGACAATTATTCTATCACCCAATGACCCCTCCCCACCCGGAAAGGGGGACTCGGAGAACACAAAGAAGCACAAGGGTTGAGATATAAATAGATTTAATAGACTAAGACTAAATAATTAACAATAATACTAAAGAACCAGTATTAATCCCGATACTGATATAAAATATACAGGAATTCTATCAGCCAATTCTATCGGGGGGAAGCTGTGCACTCCCAGCAGGGACAGCAAATGGCGGACACTGACAGCAAAATGGCCTCAGGAGGAAGGGAAGGCCTCAGGGCTCCGGCACCGGGGCAAGGAGTTGTCTGGACCCACCACCATCAAGGGAGAGAGAGCTACGCAGCAAACTTTTCTAATTTATATTGAATGTGACGTTCATGGCATGAAATAATCCTGTTGACCAGCCTGGGTCAAATGCCCAGGCCTTGCTCCTCCTTGTCCCTGCACCTGGCAAGGCTCGAAAACACTAAAACCTTGAATCCCACAGAGCCTGGCTGGATATAAAGTAGGTATTTTCAGAAATTCAGACACTAGAGTCTTCTAAAAGTGCAATTTTCCCCAGCATTAGAAGAAACGTTAGTCCTGTGTCTCTCAACCCAGGACAATACCCTTCAGTGAACTTGGGCCAACCCAGAACGCTACACTGTCCTCAACAGAATTATGTTTTGAGCAATCTTAAATATGTTTGCTTACACATCCCTGGCTGTGTTTAAGGGACGTTTAGATGCGGTACTGAGGGATATGGTGTAGGGGAGGACTTTGTAGAGTAGGGTAGACGGTTGGACTCGATGATCCCAAGGGTCTTTTCCAACCTGAACGATTCTATGATTCTATATGTGCACAGATGGCTGTAGGAGTTTAGTGTATTTTAAGCCTGGCGTGTGAATAAGGATGTAGAAATGAGGGTTACACCTCCAATGCCAAGACTGCACCCAATGGTAGGATGGAGCCCATGGCAAGCTTGGTAGCGGGGTGGCTAGAAGCTGGAACTCTCAGTGTTGGCCACAGGACTGCAAGGACAAGGGTGTTTCCCTGTCTTGGGAGGTGGATCATAGAATCATCTTGTATTGAGGTGCCCAAAACTGGACACAATACTCGAGGTGTGGCCTCACCAGTGCTGAGTACAGGGGCACAATCACCTCCCTACTTCTGCTGGTCACACTATTTTTGATACAAGCCAGAATGCCATTGGCTTTCTTGGCCACCTGGGCACACGGCCGGCTCATATTCAGCCGTTTGTCAACTAGAACCCCCAGGTCTCTTTCTTCCAGGCAGCTCCAGCCACACTTCCCCGAGCCTGTAGCGCTGCATGGGGTTATTGTGGCCCAAGTGCAGGACCTTGCACTTGCCCTTTTTCACTGAATTTTCACTGAATTTTAGAGTTGGAAGGGACCATAGAGATCATCTAGTCCAACTCCCCTGCTGAAGCAGGATTGCCTAGAGCTAGAGCATGTTACTCAGGACTGCATCCAGGCGGGTCTTGAAAATCTCCAAGGAAGGGGACTCCACAACCTCCCTGGGCAGCCTGTTCCAGGGCTCTGTCACCCTCACTGTGAAGAAGTTTCTCCTCATATTTGAGTGGAACCTCTTATGTTCCAACTTGTGCCCGTTGCCCCTCATCCTTCACGAGTGCAGAGTAGAGGGGGAGAATGACTTCCCTTGACCTGCTGGCCACACTCTTCCCAACACTGAGCCTTGAGGCACATAAAGGCGTCACCCCGGGCCGGGCCTGCTCCCCGTGGGGCTAAGCACGACGCCACCGTAGACACCCCACGGGGCCGTGGACACGGTGAGGGCCGCAGGCCTCACGGCCGCCCGTCCCCTCAGCCCAACGGAGCCGGGCGGCGCGAGCCCAGCGCCCGCCGCTGACGTGGCGAACGGGCCCCGCGCGGGGGCGGAGCG